>NC_140481.1:660000-920000 GCF_051167445.1 Perissodus microlepis
GCGTGATTTCTGTTTTGGGGAATTTACGGGTTTTTTCCAAGGTGTGCTCCTAAACTTTTGATCAGCTGTAAAACACCCTGTTTCAGTTTAAATTGCTCAAAAAAAACATTTAAATGCAGCTCATGTAATACATGAAAAGGGTTGAAATACACATATTATAACAGAAAATATCATCAAATAATGTGTAAAGTTCTGCAGTTTGACTGTTGAAGTGACTTTTATGTTTGTTGTTGAGTTAAATGTTAAAATAAGTTCTTCAAATGATTAAATATGAAGGCAACATGTATGGGCTCAAATTGTGGTCATAAATATTTTGTACTTGCAAATCAGTTTTGTGTGTGTAAAAAGAATGTGTGTGTGGACTTAGCCAAAAAATACTTGTGAAACTCTGCACTCAAGTTGCAACTTACAAGTACGAATTCTGACCCTATTTTTCTTCCTTTCATCTGATTGGCCAATGTCATGTCAATCACAAATTTAACTATCCAATCAGAGAACAGATGGGTTTGGCTATTGGAGGGGTGCTTTTTTGAACTGCAGGTCTTTGAAGGGAATAAATGCCCTTTTACATGCCAACCCAGCGTTTTCCTTCATCACCACGAAGGAAAACAGTCTGTGGTGGTCCGAGTTTGGTGATTTTTGTGTCACAGGTTTACGTGCTTAATACAGGGACCTCCAGAGCCTTTTCAACAGCGCTGCGGACCTCGGGAGAGGGGGCAGTGTTGTGGAAATGGCACAGTCTTCACTAGTGGGGATAGTTACAAAGCCTTCTTCATTTTGAATTAGCGATACGTTTTTATTGAACATTTGAAGATAAAAAAACAGAAACTCTTGTAGAGGACATAAAGTCAGAGATAGAAACGACAAGGAGCAGGTGAATCTAGTACAGGTAGAGCTGCCGCAAAACCCCACAGAGCTCAGCAGCCAGCGCAACAAATTCTGGATCCTTGGCCTTTAGCTAGCAGTTAGCATTAGCAGCACATGCTGCCTCCGATGCAGTGTTGCCAACTCCTCAGTAAGGAAAATCGCTATTGGTTGTCCTAAAAGTCGCTAGAAGTCGCCAAATGATGTCATCGCCTAATTTGCATAATTGGTCATGCTAATGTAATTGTAACCTACGTTGTTGGAGAGAGAAATAAAATCGTGGAAGAGACATAAAGTGAGTAAAAAATGTCCTAAATGCATTTAGAATTTATTTAGAACTACAAATTACATTTTTAGCAATTTTTTTTTAATGTCACAATTCCAACCCTGCACCTTTATCCGGGCTTGGACCGGCAAAAGTGACCCGAAATAGGCACTCTGGTGGAGTTACTTTCTCTGTGTGTGTGTGTTTATGAGTAGTTTTAAACCTTGTGATCCACAAAACAACATAACATTAAAGAAGAACTGACTGCGTTACAGTCAGTGCGGGAGCAGCGGCTTCACTCATACGCGATTCATTTGCAGTTTGGACGCAAAGATGTGAACATCTCCTACCCTGATAGCAGCTGCGTGAGGACTATCCTCCGCCTGTGAGCGCTTTGGCATGGGTGAGGTGCCCACGGCAGCACCCGCTGCTTGTTGAGAGTAGGAGCGATACGCGCTTTCATGTCAAAAAGTCATTATAAATAAGTCTCCAATAACACCAGAAAAAGTCGCCAGATTTGTCGCTAGTCGCTTTTTAGAAAAAACGAACAAATATAGAAAGGATTCATGGACATTATTGTAAAAAGTTGAACACTTAAAAGGAAATTCTGTTACTAAGACTTCATAAAAAATATTTATAATGATCTATTTTATATGTGGAGGACGCAGACAGTCATAGTTTTCCATCTATTCTCTACAGCAGCGGTCCCTAACCCCCGGGCCACGGCCCGGTACCAAACGACTCACAGACCGGTACCGGGCCGTGAGAGTTGAGGCTCGGGTGTGAAATTGATGGTTTTCAGGGTTTTTTATAATTAACTCGGTTTCCCTGGGTCTTTCCCGTGTTGTAGTCGTGTGTCTTATTTTGAAAGAAATGTTTACACGTTACCATAGCGACCAGAGAGCATTATGGAGGATGTTACTCTCAGTCTTGACTGGCTAATAAAGTTACACAATTACACAGTTAATTCGCGTTTATTGTTATATTTACAAAATACCACCGTTTTTGTCGTATCATTTTATTTTGTTGCGTTTATCCGCCACACCGTGAAAATACTGTCTGACGTTAAACCGGTCAGTGGAGCAACGAAGGTTGGGGACCGCTGCTCTACAGCCGTAATCGATCCCAGCCCTTTCAGTTGTAATGAGGCTTGCTGTTTACGCTTCAGTGCCAGGCAGTCAGCAATAAGGTGATCCTTTAATAACAGTATTCACCATCATGTGGACGTGAGGGGGTCTCACGACCAGACTCAAGCCTCGCACGGCGCAACTCGACATTAACGTCACCTTGTGTTCATTTACGAACATTATTCATCTCTCGGGTAAGGATGCTTAAAATCCTCCAATAGCATTAGCTCACGAGGTGACTCATAATCATCATTAACTGTCTAATTAGTGACCTGAGCTGTAAAGCAGGGCTGGGAGAGCTGTGTTCACGTGTTGGTGCCATACTCTGCGCCCTTCTGTAAATAAACGCTTCTTAGCGCATCCGATAGCAAAGACACTGTCCTTCATTTCGGCTAAACTTCCACTCGAAGACGTTCAAACGATGCCTGGAGCGCAAAAGACCGCAGTACTGCCAGGTGGGCGTGCCTCAGTAGCTATGCCATTATATGAAAACTACACAGAAAAGCCGCACGTGAAGTCAACGCGAAGCATGCGCATGCGCAACAGCCAAAGGCGCTGAACGTTCGAACGAACTGACGTCACGGTAAGGTCTCCTGGTTGTCAAAAGTACACAACTATCCAGATGTAGTGTGAGGACGGAGAGTGAAAGATTGGAAAAAGTGATCATTTGTGCAAAGCTGTTGCGAAAACGTGAATTCACGGACGAGATTGTGGAAACATGAACGTGGTAGGACTCTGAAAAATTGATCAGACCACCTCTCATCAATATTTTAGACATTTTGAAAATGCAATAAATGCAATGATTATATGTGAGAAGCTTAGTGGTGCTGGTGGACTAACTGTTACAGAAACATCCAAAATGAGGCACCAATACTGTTTATTTAGTGCAGCTGTGACAAAAAGCTGACATTGGCTGCTGGTCTAATTCTTATTATTTTGGATGTGTAAAGCCTGCTCACTGACATCTGTCTGTTCTTTCTAGATCCCATTAGATGAACGTGCTGAACCGAGGTGCAGTCATCTCAGCGTGCCTCTGTTCAGATTTAGAGACATTGAACGATGCCTCAGAAACTATTTAGACGATTTATCGCTCAGGTAAGTCACAAGCTCAAAGTCAGCGAGACAGTTATCAGCACACGCAGACATATTCACTGGTTACAGGTTTGTGTCGCTCAACCATTCTCAATGTTTTTCTTTCAGACAGTGGACGGCATTAGCCACCGATGACCTCTCCTCGGATGTCGTCGATCTGCTGACCGAGATGTGCCGAGCACTCATAGGGCACATTGGCACCGTAGTGTATAAAGTCATACGCCGACAGGTTTCATGCTGCCCACATAATCATGATCGTGGAGACGAAGAAAGCTCCGCTGACCGGTAAATCTAAAGCTTGCTTTATTAAACAGTTTCATTCAGTCTTTCTTCTTCTTAGACGTTTTACATGAGATGGTTCATCGGGTAATCCTGGTGACGGAGGGCTTTTTCAGAGGACACAGCATTGCTTCGTTTACATCACTGTGAAGTCGTCCATGTGGTTTATTTGAATGACGCCTGTAGATTTGGACAAAACAGTGATAGTGTGGGAAAATGACTGACTACGTTTCTCTTCTCTCCCTTTTCAGGATGAACGTTGAACCTCTGCTTGATGGGTGCAGTTACTGCAGGGTGACAGAGGATGATATTCAGGCCAGCCTCAGAAACATCTTTCATTACTGCTTCGGTTGGGTCTTGGGTTTTGGGCAACGGCGGTCTTGTGACTCAGACAAACTACTGACTTTATTTTCAGCGTCGATCGCAAAGAACGTAAACTCAGCCCTGAGTCGTATCACAGGGTCCACGTCCTTGCACTCAGATAGATCCACATCCCCGACAAACTTTGTTGGGATGGTTTACAGTGTAGTGAACATTTTAAAGGACTGTGCAAAGACCTTAGCTCCCCCTTTTGTAGATGGTGAGAGTCGCAGCTACAGCATTGTTGACTCGCCAAACTCTGAGGAAGATGACGACTTTAAACCAGAGTCTGTAGAGACTTTTAAAAGCACACAGACTCCAGCTTGTGTAGGTGAGGGAGATGTGGGTAGCGAGGGCAACAGTGATACATTTCAAATCACTGATGTCCAAAATCTTGACCGTGAGAGTTCAGAGAGTGAAGAAAAATGTAGCGACGCCCCGCAGTGTTCGTCTGGGACGCTTCCTACGCCCGCAGACACCGATACCTTTCTCACTTTGTGTCTTGCAAATTTAGTCGCTCACGTTTCTGAGAAAACACAAACGACTGCTGTAAAGCTGAATTTTCAGCAGATAGTGACTGATATAAGAGAGAAGATTGGGGGAGACTTGACTCCTCTAAAAACTGTAAAGAACTTGTACATCATAATGTACAAAGACCTGTGTCGCAAATTTGGATCCAAATACGTGCTTCAGTTTGTGATGGAAAAGGGTCACGCGACTTTTGTAGCAGCCGTTGTGGAGCTATTAAAAGCAGAGCTAAAAGCATCGAGCGGCTCCAGTAACGCGCTGAGACGTTTAGAAAGTAACGAAAGCGTTTCTCCAGCCAGTGAGAACAAAACGCAACAATCTGCCAGTGAGGACAACGTACAAAATGGATCCACAGGTTCCCAGAAAGACAGGCCGAGGAACGGTATCGTTAGGGCCCTCGCTTCTTTTTGTAGGTCTTTGAGGAGGCTGTTCAGAAACAGAGGGAGCAGCAGCGGCTCTGTGGGCCTCTCACGGTGCAGACATGCACTTTGATCGGACACTCTAAATTACTCACATAATGTGCTTCTTAATTTGGAAATAAAATGAGCTGAAAATGAAACAAATGTGTTTGTCAGAACATTTAATTGTTAAATGTGTATAATGGTTTGTAGTCTCATCGATCACAATGTAGAGACAATCGCACAAACTCGATTTAGTCAGAGCACTTTGAGTTGGTTTTGTCATTGTAGGTTAAATGTAGATCTTTATTCTAGATATTTGGCACAAAGGCATCCTCAGCTCTGTAACAGAGAGGTGTTGGCTCAGTGTGAAAATGTCCTGATGATATCAGTACTTTTGATTCTAGCCTGACTGATCAAGTTCACGTTTAAGGGTTCTGACTGTCTTGAGAGACGGCACATTGTAGACAGAGAGCCATATTCCTAACTGTAAAACTCAAAAAACAGTCTTAGGCTACGTTCACTCTGCAGGTCTTGATGCTCAATTCCGATTTTTTGATCAAATCTGATTTTTTTTTGTCTGCTCGTTCACACTACAAATAAAATGCGACAGCAAACGCGCTCTAGTGTGAACGCTCAGAGCGGCCGCATGCGCAAAAGAAGACGTCACACACGACGCGCTCTGTTTAGACCCAGACCAACAGCATGTTTGACTGATGGCCTTAATGTAAAGACTTCGGACTTCACGTTTCCCAGTTTTGCTTTAAGTTATAAAGTTTTGTTATTTACATTTGTCCTAATAATGATCCTTACTGCTGTTTTAGAGGAGCGCTGCTTCTAGCTGCAGATTTCTGTCAGAATCTGCAGATTATACAGTACAAAGAAAATGTTCACGTTTCTCCAACGTTGTCTTCCCAGCAGTTTCACTGGATGGAAGCGTTCACCACGTCGGGCGCTGATAGTTGGCGTCTGTCTTGTGTCGGTGACGTAAAAGACGGATTTAATGGGACGTGACCATCAAACAGCAGTCGCTTTCTAAAACATCGGATATGTATCAGATTCAGCACCACATACGAAAGTGACCCAGATCGGATTTGAAAATATCGGATTTGTGCCGTTCACACTGTCACACCATGATCGGATAGATGGGTCGCAGAGGGTCAAAGAAGTCGGATTTGATGCGCTGTCCCCTGCAGTGTGAACGCAGCCTTATTTGTGATCACCTATCGCCCACCTGGGCCTTACACAAAGTTTCTGTCTCTCAGACTTTTTATCTGATCGAGTGCTCTGCTCAGATAAAATCATTACTGTGGCTGATTTTAACATTGAAGATTGTTATCATCTTCGATGCCCTGTACCAACATAGAGCAGCTACCTGAACACTACGAGGTCGATTATCTTGTTAATAATTTTGCCTCCTCACTACGTATGACTGTAGCTCCTGTGAAAACTAAGGCAGATCAGAAGTATTTAACTCCGTGGTATAATTCTCAAACTCAAGCTACTTTCAGCACCATTGATGTTCATTTAGACTCTTTTCCTCCAATTGATCTTTCTGAGTTAACTTCAATAATTACTTCCTCCAAACCATCAACGTGTCTTTTAGACCCCATTCCTACAAAACTGCTCAAAGAAGTCCTGCCATTGATTAATGCTTCGATCTCTAATAATCAGCTATGTACCACAGGCCTTCAAGCTGAAGCGTATCCCAGCTGTCATTGGGCAAGAGGTGGGGTACACTCTGGACAGGTCACCAGTCTGATGCCAGGCTACCACACAGGCAAACAACACCCATATTCACACCAATGGGCAATTTACAATGACCAATTAACTTAGCCCCATTAACTGCATGTTTCTGGACTGTGGGAGGAAGCTGGAGTACCTGGAAAAACCCACACAAACACTGGGAGAACATGCAAACTCAGAAAAGCTCCGGCCAGATTGTGCAGTCAAATTTAGCTACCGGGGACCCAGCAGCCTTCGATTCACTCTGAGAGCAGCGTGCAGATGATTTGGAGAACTTGAGGAAATGAACGGATTCAAATGATCACCTCTTGCATTTCTAGACCCATTTATCAGTTTTCAGTGATGATGCTGACAGAGTAACCGGACTCAAAGTCGAAATGATTTCCTTCACTAACTAAAGAGCAACTTTCCTTTTCCAACAACTGTAAATCAAGTAAAGCTGATGTGTACAATCACAGAGGGAAACATACCACAGAACAGCAAATGTTTAAGACATTTATTATCATACTGTCAGGGTTCATAGAAATCAACTTAAAACACTTGATCTGAAGGAGCGATTATTTACGATTCTTGATGTTTGAACTAATGCAGAGTTGAATTCGACTTCTAATATTTTCAACTTTGCTTTTACAACATGTACGATTTAACCATCGCTGGCATTACCAGTACGTTGTGCCTGTGAAGACAAGGAACCACAGCAGGATACAGTTCTCCACACACTAGACATCAGAAAGGGCCACAACATGTTTATGGACAACAACAAAAACCCTAAATATCTTCAGTTACCCAGACGAGCTTGTGTGCATGTCTTTAAAATAATTTCCAACAATATTTTTTACATTTGCAAAACAGTGAGAGCTAGTGTTAGTGCAGTTAATAAGAAGAAATGTATCAGTGACGCTAATTTAGGAATCTCAAGTCTTGAATCGCTCCCCTGCACCAACCCAGTCCTCGTCCCCTAAATCGCCTCTTACAGTTTTTAAAGGAACACAAAGGCTTGATTATTTCAGATAACTACAATTCCCACATTGACGAGCCCTTTGTAGACGTGCTCCACTGATCTTGGTGCAGGGATGAGCCTTTTCTTACTCTTCTTTTGATTCCAAGCAGGTGGGAGGGGACTGAAACGATTACATTGGCTGCTTGACATCGGCTCATTTGGACGCCCACCAGATGATGACGGAGAGTATGACGAGCACGATGACGCAGACCATAACCAGGATGCAGATGTTCTTCCGGGACTTTTGCTGCGATAAAGACGGGACAGCAGGGTTATGGTGAGGGTCTGCGCTGAATGACACCACAGAGTGGTGACTGACACACCCACCTGGTAGTAAGCAGCTCTCTGCAGCTGCTCTGTTCCTCGTTCTACGTGAACTTCAGCATTCTCCACGTTGGCCTCGATGCTATCTGCAGGGAGACAAAAGCAAAAATACACCACGGTCAGCTGGGAGCTAACAGCAAGCTGCCCTGGACATGTGCTGCCTGCAAAGACACGATTTTTAGTTTGGTTAACTGGTTACTCCAAACTGGGAAGGGAAACAAAAATCTAACATTGAGATTTGAGCTCAGGTGGATCCTGCTTCTGCTGATTTGACTCGAGTCCACTGGTGGTCGACTCGGTTGATTGGACACGACTTGGAGTGTCATGTCTACCGTGTGTCTACTGTCCTCCTGCTGACAGCGCATGTCAGAGCGCAGACCAAGCCAAAACGCCCGGGGAAGGTCTGCAGACCTCAGGTTTGTATCGAGGCGCAGATCTGGGGAAGGGTCCCAGTGAGGTGCTTCAACATAGTCCTGGACAGAGGCCGTGGATACCTGTGTGCATGCTACTTTGGTTTTTTGTTTGTAATACAAGTGGAACATTTTCAAGTGGAATTTACTTTATGGCTTATTGTGTGTAAAGATGTGAGGTGGAAACGGATCTTGGAATGAGGCTGTGACACAATGTGCTGTGAATGTTTTGTGTATGTTGGTCAGAGAGGACGGAGCTGCAGGCTGAGCTGAAAAGGGAGCGAGGGTCAGTTTTTAAGGAGGACAGATTATTGATATAGGAACTAATTAATGGTTACTTCACAGTGATGGGAATAACAACATTCCTGTTACTACTTACCAATCATCTCTCCCTGGTCATGAATCATCACAGCCAGGTCCTTGAAGATCTGGTTTACATCCATGATATCAGACTGTAAAGACACAGAGATTAGCTGAGCGCTGACGGCAGCGTGCTGGATGTTGATTATAGAGCGAGCCGAGGATCACCTCCAGCTGTCTGATGTTGGTTTCTCTCTCCTTGATGAGCTCCAGGTCCTCCTCCGTGATGACCGCTTCCTCCGTCTGCGTGGTCATCTGACCCCACTCATCTTGGCTTCACATAACATAACAACATTTCAGTAATCACGTGACCAGCTGAACAATGTGTGTAAAGATTAGAATTGGACAGATTTATTCTTTCTCCTCCATCTTCAGGCAGACTCCAAATGGTCTTTCTTTTTAAGTGACACTGCAGGTCTTCATGACACACTTGCAACAGATGTCAACCATAAACAAACAGGTCACTTACTTATCAAAGGACACAAGCTTTTCATCCCGAGAGCTGTCGTCAGCCTAAAAGAGAAGGAAAAATTCAGCACCGTCAATGCCAGGGTTGTTTTTTCCCTCTTTTGTTTGAAGATAAACGGATCAAAAGTCTGAATGCAGAGACAAACTTCAGGCTAGCAGAGAAACATCTGATGTAGAGGATACTTTTTATGCTGTTTTTCAAGTCATTTCAACTCATTTTCTGGTCAAAAGTTTGATTCTGGAAGTTTTCAGTGGAAGAAACGTTTCATCATCATCATCATCAGGTGACGTCTTCAGTCTCAGCTGACTGCAGGTTTCAACCTTATAAACAGTACATCTGCACAATGACTGAAACCAGCCCACTGAAGGAACAATGGGCTGTGAGGTCAGTTCCTTAATCTTAATTATGCAAATTCTCATTGATCAACAACCACTGATCAATGTCCATGAGTCCCATTCACAGAGAGCTGAGGAATGGCTGCAATCACAGCATTGTAAGATGGTGACAGATGGACCCTTAGGCCCCTCCTCCATTCAGAGATGGTCTTTCCCTTTTCACGTAAATGGCCTCCTTGACTCCGCCCTCAAACCGGCGTTCCTCCCTGTCCAGGATGTTACATCCTCATCACTGAAAGAGTGTCCACTGGCCTGTAGGTGTGAACAGACTGCAGAGTCCTGGCCTGACGAGGTGGCTCTTGGAGGAGCCTGAACCAAAGTTCAGACCATGCCATCCAAATGTTGCAACATCCCAGCACGCTGCTGTCTGGGTATCCTGTCAGTCACCTGCTTGTGGTAAGGCAGCTCTAATATCCTTTGTGGTGTGATGAATAACAAAGTTCAGCAAAGCAGTGGAGCTACAGCTACAAACTGAGGCTAAATATGAATGCATGGAAAAATATCAGCCACAGTTGCAACTGACCCATCAGTCCCACTGCGTGTACTGTGTTTCCATATTTGCAGAGCGGTCTGTAAGGCCACGTTTGTGATATTTCAGACAAATTACTTGCAGCGTGGCTGGATTCACTTGTTCTCAGACAGTCTACAGTCTTACAGCATTCAAATGATTCTGAGGACTCGTAAAAGTGGATTCACTGCAACACTTCTCCAGAACCATCAGGTCACATGTTTGTAAATCGAGGTAGCGAGTATTTATTCTGATGATAACTGAAATTTAAAATGACAGCTGTGTCACACTTACCGACAGGCGAGACCCAGCTCTCGCTCGGGCCACCGACTCCTTCTCCTTCTCGGCTGCGCGCCTCTGGACTGCTTGGAAGTTATTGAGAGCGGCTGAGAAATCATTCATCAGCCGGTCCCTCTGGATTTTTTGTTGTCTCTGGACACAGCGGAGCCGAGGCACACAGAGGGCAAGAACCCAGTTAGAAAGACATTATCATGATAACGACAAACATTCCTGGCTTCAGGAAATATTTTAGTTTTGCCGTGACTGTAAACTCTTTCTGAGGACTCTGAGGTGACTTTACTGACTTTCATTTAAAGCTGAAATGTACCAGGAAATTAACTTCACAATTCAAACAAACTACTAGCAGAATAAACAGATGATAAAGCAGATATCTGAAGCACCACGTGCAGCACAGCAGACGGTAGAAGACTGGAAATATAAGCAGTAAAATATCCTGATTTTGAAAGCAAAACTATGTCAGCTGTACTTGTGCCATTTGTTAAGCCAACAAACTGAAGTTTGTTGTGTGCACAACATCAACATGATCAAATTACTGGAACTGAGATTTCAAAAACTCTGCAGTTGTTTCAAAGTCATTTTTACATCACCACACATGAAATGTCAACGAATGATGACATACTGTACACACTGTGTGTGTGTGTGTGTGTGTGTGTGTGTTAGGGCTGCCACAAACGATTATTTTGATAGTCGACTAGTCACCGATTATTTTTGCGATTAGTCGACCAATCAGATCATCATCCATTGGACGTAAAACGTACAGCTTATTGCAGCAGCAGCATCTGCTCTTATATAACTATCATTAGCTTACAGCTTTAAGTGTTTCAGGTGCTAACTAAAAATAACGACAAGATGATAGTTTATTAAATTTTAATGAAGTTTGCAGATTGTTTTGGTGAAGTTTAATAAACTCCTTGCTATCTAAAATATAACAGGACACCGGAGTAAATTCTGGAGCATCTCACACTTCTGATGATCAGCTGTCTGCTTGATGTTTATTCAGCTGTGTAAAAACTATAACTTTGATCTCAGCCAAACCGATTTACTCAGGAACAAATAAAATACTAAAAAAAGCCAAACAATAACATTTGTAAGTTATCTAAGTGACTCATATATCATGTTTAACCTGAGTAGCGAAAGACAGCGGTGGGTTTGAAAACGATTTGCCGGGAGTCCGGTGTTCTCACGGCTCTAGTTAGCCTTGCCCCCGGCTAGCTATCGAGCTAGTGGGTAACAGACGTCTCCGAAAACGTCGGAGCGCTTTTGAAAATATGTGGTGTCTTGATGAACTGAGCAGATATTTGAGGTTTACACAGCTACATTCTCGCCTGAAAATATGTTAAACGTTTATTTTGTGACCCAGAAAGAATAATAAGAGTAATATTAACACTAACTAGCTGCCGCCATTGTTGGAAACTGAGCTGGGCCGCGCTATGAATTCTGGGACACAGCTTCTTCTTCTTCGGGGTTTAACGGCAGCTGGCATCCTTGTACATGCAGTGCTGCCATCTTCTGTTTCAGTCCGTTATTACACTCTTAAATCCTACTACTTATTCCTGCGTCTTTCAGGATCTTACAAAGCTTCAAACGGCGCGTCGACTATTAAATCAGTCGTCGACGATTTTGATAGTCGACGTAATCGTGACTAGTCGACTAATCGTGGCAGCCCTAGTGTGTGTGTGTCCTGAGCCACAATATTGGAGTTTTTCCCTGTATGCTGACTGAAATTCCAATTAAACCAAGTGCATCTGTCAGCATCACTCAGCCTTTGCTGTAAGAACAGGCTCCAAAGTCACACTTTCAAACTTAGTGTGCATATTTATCTCACAGTTTGACATCCTCCACTGTTAGGTGGCTGTAGCTCAGGAGGAGGAGCAGTGGGAACCTATGAATGAGTGTGAACTTTGGATGGGTGAATGAGGCATGTTGTAGTGCTGTGACTGTAAGCTATAGAAGTGTCAGTACAGTGCTAGTTTCATTAGGACATGTAAACGAGTACTTACTTGCTCTGAAGGCGATGAGGGCAGAGGGATTGATCCCAGCTCTTTCAGGTGTTTGTTGGTTTCTTTTGCCAGTTGGTTGGTGTAGTGTTGCGTCTGCTGCCTGTGAACACCAACAGTTCAAACAGCAGGTCATCTTGACCATAAGACCTTCTAATAATTACACAAACATTTCATATGGGACAGTTTAACAGAGTCGCTACAGCGTGGCAGCGCTGGCTCTGAGAAAATGAAGGTGACTGAAAGTGTGTTTGTTTAGCAGAGCCGATGATATCGGTACATACAGCCGATCCTGCAGTTCACTGGTGTCCTGTCTGGTCCCCAGCTGGTTCACCATGGTCTTTATCTGAGCCGCTGTCATGGGAACACAATGATAGCGCTCAGTTTTGGAAGAAAAACATACAAATGACACAAGAAAGAAGCTGCACTTTGTTCCTGGTAGTTATACAGAGATGATATCATCTGTAGTCATCACAGTTTGATGCTGCTGCTTAATGTTCACATTTGTGTCAGACATGTGTGTTTGCTGTGAGCCATCATCATCATCATCATCAGTGTGACCTGAAACAGAAGCTGAGGGATTTCAGAACACACACATAAGCAATAATATAAGGAAGAGAAAAGTACCCAGTGATGATCTGGCTGTTGTGTTCAATCGCTTGTACAGTTTTTCGGATGTATTTGGGTGACTCTTTGTTTGTATTTGTTTCCTGGCCGGGTCACTGCTTAAAGCCTCTCACAGCAAATAAAGGACACGCCTTAATTTGTGAAATTGTTCGTTTTTTGCTCGTGTGCAGACTTTGTGGGGAGGTCAGGTCAATTTAATCAATACTTTTGTAAATCTTTCCCAAAAATATTACAATCAACATGCAGTAGGACATTGTGGGCATGAACATGTATTCCTGGGATTTTCAATGAAAATCCTGCTGCAGCTTTCACATGACACCTTGTCAAAGGCAACAGGAAGTGTCGAGGAAGGTGCCACTGTTTCAATTAAGTTATAATCTGTTTACACAGTGGTAATAAAGAAAAAAAGGCAAGCCTCGAACACTTGTGCTCAAGGAATGAAGCTGGATGAGAGAATAAAGTGTGTGAGGCCGCAGGAGGTAAACAAGCTCAACACAAATCAAGCTTTTGTGTCATTCTTTCTCACAACATAAATATTGTGTCATGTTATAGTTTGGATGTCCTAACAGTGTTACACACACTAATAGAAACTTCTGCTGCTGCACAGTATTGTGGAAAAAGCTGAAGTGAAAGCCACCATAGTAAACCAATAAAACAACAAACAACTGTAACAAACATGTGAGCTGTAAGAACAAGAAGATTTTTGGTCTAAAAACAAGTTGGCATTTAAAAAGCCTGGAGCAGGGGTGTCAAACTTACGGCCCGCGGGCCACATGTGTACACGGACACACAGCTGGAAGTCTCTATGCTTTTTTACTACTAGTTAAACACCCCCCACCTCAGAAACACCCATGTTCTTATATGGGCCCCTTTCTCTGTTACAGCCACGTCACACTGACTTTTCAAAGGAAGTGAAGCACTTACTGTTCTGTGTGATCTTCTGGATGTTGGAGCTGCATGTCTGTATCAAGGTGCCGAAGTCCCGTGGGACCGAGCGGCTCTCTGCTTTACCATAGGACATGTTTGTGATGGAGCCTTGGACCTTACGCTTTGGCTGCAGAGAAACAGAGAGGGATCAAACCGAGTCGGTCTCACTGTATGACAGCTCCTCGGTGCGGTTCTGGGGTTTGTACAGTTGCATGTCTCAAAGTCCGGGTACAGTTATTGAGGGCAGACCGGAACTGAAAATAACGCCACTTAGTCGGAACAACAGCTGTTAGCTTGCTAATGAGTTAGCTAGTTTACCTGGGCGTGTGCCAGCCGGCACGCAGCCATATTTGGGAACTTAAGCTCTTATTAATTTGGTGTGTTCCTAAATCACCAAACCACCGAGTTCATCGGGCTTGTTCTGTTTATCTCCCGGGTGTTACAGGCTGCAGGGCGGGCTCGGCTCCTAGCTTCCTAGCTTCGGGACACTAATCTGTCAGCTGGCGGTTGTTTCCGGTAACACGGTGTGATTATCATAAACAAGACAAAAAACAACATGGCGTCACTGAGGCTTACCGTGGAAAAGAAACCAGCCCACACTTACTTATGAAGCTGTCTCAACGAACACATAGGTTGGTAAAGCTTCTCGTCCTGTAGTAAATAGCCTGCTCTTCCTGGTCCGTGATATCACTGCGTCACTTCTTCTTCTTCTTGCAGGTTGCAAACAGCGAAATGGTGCATTAGCGCCACCAACTGGTGTGGAGTGTGGACCAAACTCCCTCATCAAGCAAATTAGTCTGTCTTAAGTACAGAATGGTGTACTTTTGCCACCTCTGCTAAACCATCCATCATAGTAGAGCTCACTACAAATACACCCTCCACCCACTCCACCTGCCTGCACTCTGTTTGCTGTTCACTCTCTGTCTGTTGCTGTGGATGGTTGACCTGAGGTATTTAAACCACCTTCACTCCCTCTCACCCACACATTCCTCTTCTCTCCAGAATAAACAGTTATCTGTTCCACTTAAACATTTCCCATCACCAAACAAATCTTAATGTCAGACAAATATAAGTAGAGTAAATACAGCACACTAGTTTTAAATGCTGACCTACCATAATTTCTCATGAAAGGACCAGGCCTCGCTTGCCTCAGCTTAGGTGTTTGTTGACGATCGTGGCTCAAGAGTTGAGAGGTCGTCTTGTAATTGGAAGGTTGCCGGTTCGAGCCCCGGCTCGGACAGTCTCGGTCGTTGTGTCCTTGGGCGAGACACTTCACCCGTTGCCTACTGGTGGTGGTCAGAGGGCCCGGTGGCGCCAGTGTCCGGCAGCCTCGCCTCTGTCAGTGCGCCCCAGGGTGGCTGTGGCTACAATGTAGCTGCCATCACCAGTGTGTGAATGACTGAATGTAGTGTAAAGCGTTTTGGGGTCCTTAGGGACTAAGTAAAGCGCTATACAAATTCAGGCCTTTTACCATTTGTTTCATGTTTTAACGAATTCAGCTGAATTCAGTCCAGTTTTATTTATATTTATATAATCTCAGCAGTATGATGAAATGCAGAGTGGTGTATAAACACGTGAAAAAGGTGAACGAAGAAGAAACACTCATGGAAAGCCCTAATGACCTATTCTAACATAGCTAAGGAATATTTCAATGTAACCCTCCTGAATCCAAACTGGAAGCTGGTTCCACAGAAGAGGGGCCTGAAAACTGAAGGCTCTGCCTCCCATTCTACTTTTAAATACTCTAGGAACAACAAGTAGGCCTGCAGAGCGAGAGCGAAGTGCTCTAATAGGGTGATATGGTACTACAAGGTCATTAAGATAAGATGGGGCCTGATTATTTAAGACCTTGTATGTGAGGAGCAGGATTTTGAATTCTGGATTTAACAGGAAGCCAATGAAGGGAAGCCAAAGCAGGAGAAATCAGGAGTCCCACTGCAGCTGATCAGAT
Source organism: Perissodus microlepis (assembly GCF_051167445.1). Classification (NCBI taxonomy): domain Eukaryota; kingdom Metazoa; phylum Chordata; class Actinopteri; order Cichliformes; family Cichlidae; genus Perissodus; species Perissodus microlepis. The sequence continues at coordinate 675,928 of NC_140481.1, forward strand.
GAAGGTATTTCAAAGACATCTTGACAATAATGAATTACAGTCCAGTCTAAAAATGACTCCAATTTTCTTCACAGTGTTACTGGAGGCCAAAGTAATGTTGTGCAGATCATATATCTGGTGAAATATCATATTTAATTGTGTTACGTGTGACAAGCATGTAAAACAAAAGAAATCAGGAGGCGGGCAGATGCTTTGTCACCATGAGTGGCCCTCAAACACTTCCTGTCTGCTGTCCAATCACGTCCAACTAAACACCTCATTTGATCTTTCTTTCATTTGTCTGCTAGTCTTTGCTTTTTAAGAGCACCTTGGAGTTTGACCCTGGAGTGATGAAATGTTTCTGTGAAACCGTCCTGCAGCTCCTTTTACATCTTTTCTTTCACCTTTGGGGGCCCGACGTCCAGCATCCAACAAACTGTTAGTTTTCTAACTGATTTTCTTGTGTTCCTTCTCAAACCACACACTAAAACATCAACATTTACACATAATGTGAATTTCCATCCACCCACTTCTGGTTATCCAATACACACCCTGGATATACCCAGTCTGGACCAATGCACAGAGACAGACGACCATTCACACTCATGGGCACTTTAGAAGCACCAATGAACCGAACACCTAGCACAGAGTACTGCAGCAATTCAGGAGGAAAAATGATGCGACGAGCCAGGTTTGGGTAAAGAACGCAGCACAGAGTGAAACTGCTGTGGACAAAGTGAAACACAAGAGCAAGAAAGACCGAGACAAAGGAAGAGAGGACAGCTGTAGGAGCTGTGAGGCATGAAGACAGCAGTAGGAAGTTTTTATGTAAAAATCCTACAGTAGCCTGTCACAGCTTCAGCCTGAGACTGCGTGTCACTAGTATAGTCTTAAATGACCCTGTCATTGGTTGACTCAGTGACTGCAAGCTGCAGAAATCATGTTTCCATTGCTGTACTAACAGCTGCTGTGAATTATGGACGAACATCTTCACTTTGGTCTTGTCTGTCCAAAGGACAGCAAACATGCTGTCATGTTGTTTTTAGAGACGAGAGGTTGTTGTCCTAGAAATCCATCCGAACAAATCTTATTCATTCTCTTTCTCTAAACGTATCTAATCTTGTGTCTAAGCATGAATGTTAACACAGTCTGACCATTAACACAGTCTGACCATTAACACAGTCTGACCATTAACACAGTCTGATTTTGGGGTGAACTTGATGGGACAACTATCCCGGGGAAGACAATAGCAAATAAATCTCCAGACTAGAGAGACAGAGACAAAGATACTGTTGCATTGGTCCCTATGGCAGCTTCAATGCTTAAAGCTATGTAAATATCTTAAAGAGATATTCTCTTGATGTCCTTTTTAAATATTTCAGCAGAACAGTGTGAAAGTGTACACTGCATCTATGAAAGCAGCATGTGTGTGTGCGCGTGCGTGTGTGTGTGTGTGTGTGTGCGTGCGTGCGTGTGTGTGTGTGTGTGTGGTGAGCTGGCCTGAACACATTTGTGCATCGTGGCACAGAAGAGCCAGGACGGCTGAGCAGCTCGATTCGCTGTGAGGCAACAACGGGAAACAATCCTCTCAACTTCTTTTCTCTGTTGAAACATTTCAAATGTTCTACTGTAAATAAAACACGGCTTCACGAGAACCTTCAGTCATTTATTTACCTTCCATACAGTATCCCGATGGTTTTGAAACTGGGACATATGCACTACCCAGGGATTCCTTGGGACACGAAGGAGAGAGACATGACTAAAGGTAAACTGGCTTTGACACTGAACAGCTTAACAAGGACCGGGGCACAGGAGAAAGACGGGACTCATCTCTAATCTGTAAAACTCCTGATAAATAAGTCAGTCTTAAGCCAGTGATTCGTATGGAGTCTATAACTACACGTCTGTACATAAAATATATTAAACTGGTTCAAGATTCTAACATTTGTCCCACGACTGACTTAAAGGTCGAAGTAACAACTGTCACATTTCACCTAATATGTTTGTAGCCTGACTCGAGCAAAGCTCAGCCAATTAAAAAAGTCGTGTGCTAAAAGCTTCCAGTCTGCACAAACATGTTCATCATGGGAACAATATTTCCTGTGAGTATTTTCCACTCGATTCTTTATGTCCGGTGGAAGTATCCCAGGATCACAACTCCAGCCGGCCTGCGAGGGGTTTCCGGCTCAGGCCACAGCTGGTCCATCAGGCAGCGGCCAACCAGAAGAGCTCTCTGTAAACGATTATCAATCACGGCTCCCGGGCTGAGCTACCACCCTTCTGTTGCTCTGGGGCTGTGATTGGTTGGTAGGACGCAAACCTGCCACAAACCTCGGTGTCAGTGTCCATTCACTGACAACAATGAAGCAGAATAACTAATGAGGTCTGTCCACGCTGAGGTCTCTTCCTCGCTCGATGCTCAGAGTAGCTTTGAACATGAACCTTGTGGAGGCTGAATGCTGAGAAGGACAGAAGAAGAGCAATGATCTGACACAGAACGTGTCCGTTTATGCTGCACTACCAAAGAGCACACGGAGCAGGAGAGCACAGAAGAAACTGGCTGTCCGCTTGACTTTTTTCCTCTTTTGGATTTTGGGGTTTCGCGGGGTGAGAAGCTTTAACAGCGAGGACGCTGGAGACCAGAATGAAACTAGTGACCTTCCTCAGCTGGCTCACAGCCTTCTACAGTTTCAGTAAGTAGACCTCTCTTCACCTGCACTGGTACATATTCACACATTATGGTGTGATTGCTGCTCTATGAGTTTGTACACTGATATTAATTCAGTTTCATGTTGATTAATGGGCAGAACATTTTGTCATTTGATAAACAAGTATGCTCATCGGTAAGTGCTGCCGTTAGTTTGTCCTTAAGTTTCATAAAGACCTGCTCAGGCTGCAGGTGGACACGAGAGTCACACGGTGTGGAAACAGATCGGTGGATTATCCCACTCAAAGCTGGTGAGTGTGGAAGTGACTCAATCCAAAAGGATCGACAGCATTTTATAAAACATCACAATATTAATATCCTTTATTTCTCACTGCAGAAGCGTCTCTTACTCTGACACCGTGTGCAGATCGCACTGACAGTAAATATCTGTATTGTTGTGGAACACGAGCCTGTCAGACGATAATATACCGATGATATAACTAAACTTGTTTCAGATTTGATGTAAATTATCCCACTTTTCCTCCAATCAACACATTTTCAATGCTGATGGTTCAGCGTTGAATGGATATCAGTTTGGGTGGTGTGGTGGGGGTGGGGTTAATGGGGTTCGTCTCCACTCTGCAGAGTAATTTGGGTGGTGATTATTAATATTCCACAAACAAACATTAGACTAAGCAAGGCTCTTTCTATTCACAGCACACACATTTCACATGTCTGTTTTTCTACACATTCAAAATAGGATTTCAAATAAAACTGAAAATGTAAAAGAAAAAATGAAGTTTTCATTGATATTTAGGTCGTGATGCAGTAACAGAGAGCTGCAGAGCTGGAGGCTGCAGAGCTGGAGGCAGAAAAAGGTTGTTTTTGTTAAAAAGCACAGCAGGTTTAAAGCAGTTTCATTTCTGTCCTTAACTCAGACACAGAACGAGCTGAGAGTCAGTGACCTCTGACCCTGTGGAGGGGGTCGGCTTTCTGGGTCACCAGAGCAGTCTGTGAGGGGGTGGGGGGTGCAGAAGGACAATAGCCTTCCAGAAGTGCTCAGTCTTCACTGACCTCACCCCTACACCTTCATCTCCATAACACTGCAGCAGTCTGCGCTCACATTGAGCCTTTATTAAAGATATGTGACTATAAGGTAATCCTCCTCCAGCTGCCTGTGACCATGCCCTCCACCCCCCTCCCCTCACGCTCCCACTGGTTTAATCCACAACAATGGGTCTGCGGTGGCTCTGTTTCCTGCAGTGAAACATACAAAAGCTAACATCTCAATCTCTGGAGAGCTCAGGCTAATGTTTACAGCACCGCAGCGTGCCCTGCCACCGTGCACCAACGCCTTCATGGGCCCAGTTAGTCTCATTTACTGGTTGGCTTGTTAATTGTTTTGCATATTTCCATGCTGGACGAGTACAGTACCACAGCTGTGCCACTTAGTCTCAGAGACAGCAGATGAAAGGCTGCAAAGTCGTCTTTCAGCTTCAGCATCGCCGTGTGAGAAGCTGCTTGTAACGAGCACACAAGTCAGACAAACTCTTTCTACCAGCAGGTCGTGTATCTGTGCATCATGACATGAAACAGCGTCAGCGTCATTGCAGCTTCAGTTGAAAGCCTGACTTCGGGCCATAATCAGGTTTTAAAAAGCTTTGGCCCCTCGTCTCTGTCGCGCTGCTCCTGGATCAGATCTGCTGCTGATGTTTTCAGCACAGACGATGGACTTGACACGTACCTCTTGTTATACAGTTAATCCTCCCTTTCACAGTAAAATATCTCTTCCTGTCTAAAACACAATCATTTTGGAAGATATTCACAGATGTGAATGAAGCTGCTGAAGCTGAAACACGTCGCTGCATTTCTGTTTGTGTCAAGTTTATAACACGAAGCAGGACAACCAGGAGATTCAGCTTCCTGCGTATTTCAAGTCTCCTGATTTCAAATCAAAGAATGCATTTATTTTGTAGAGGTGCATCATCATCATCATCATCATGTTCAGTCTGATGAGCACTGTTGTGTTGGAGTAAACAAAGCTTACTGCAGCCTTCATGTGTGAACACAAAGCTTATCAAATGTGACTACAAGCTGAAGCTTATTGATTGACTTCCTATTAAAAATCGACCCCTTGAATGCAGAGGCCTCAGGATTAGGCTACACATAGGTAACCTCAGCAGGTTAATAAATATTTAGATAATCTGATGCTAACTTTGAAATCCACTGTACGGTTTAGACACTTTTCATGTCACATAAACGTACACTGAGTGGAGTTTAAGGACTCCACTGAGGTTCACGACGTCGACACCGATCCTCACTCGGTTAAATGTTGTGAGGTTGTTTTGCTGAACTGTGGATTGCTCTGTGATCGTACTCTCTAGCTGTCTCCTCTGCTCGTCTTCTGGTGTTGCTGATTTTGGTAAATTACATGCACTCAAAGCTCTTACTGCACCATGTGTCATTCACACAGACTCACCCTCTGACTCAGTGATGGACTCCTCCATCCACCAGCATCTCTTTTGGCCTCACATTTTAAACAACATTGGAAAACCACAGTTTAAATACAAACTCAAGGCTTTGAATGCAGTTGTATTTATATAGTGCCAAATCACAACAACAGCTGGAGTGCACTGTAGATTTTATGTCTGCTTCACTGTCATGAAGGAAAAAGGCCTCAGCATGTTCATGTTTAGCATCTGAGGGGAACAGTTCCTAAAAACCCTGCAGTCACATCTAGTAAACTCCATGTTGTCAGTGTTTGGAGGCAAAACTTTAAAAGATCGTGTGTTTGTACTATAAATTAGGGGCTTTGGGGGGATGGTGAGAGATGTGTGAAGTTCAGGGGCAGCAGTCTTGTTAAACAATAGCAGCAGAAGGCCGGGTGGGTCGCTCAGGCTGGGGATGAGTACCAACCCCCCAACCCTCATCTACATATCCATCCTCCGCACCTCTGACTCTCGTGGCCCTTGAAGGGCTTGAGGTCACAAGTATGGGGCGCTAGTGTGGGGGTTGCTGGACAACCTCCTCCCTTAAAAAATCTCATTAAGTTCACAGATTGGACTCAGCAGTCTGTAATGCTGCGACCTCAGTTTGACTTCAGCCTTCATCTTATAATTATTATTTAAAGTCTTTGTAGTTCATCGTCCTGCTTCTGTTGTGTCGGCCGCTCAGGGCACAGAGCTCACCTCATATGAATCATCTGGTTCAGTCAGCTCAGTGCTTCACGTCTCTTTGTGATGATGTAAGCGTGTTTATTTTTCTTTGTTTTGTTCAGTTTATGTTCATAATGTAAACGATCATGTAGGAAATGCTATTAAAAAGCCGTTTGGCTCCACGTGACTTGGTTTACGTATCGAGGAGTGAAAAAGCAGAGTTATTGAATGCTGTTTCACTTCCTTCTCGACAGATGATCAGGTAATATTTATCCAGCTTCTTGCTGATATAAAGCTCAATAACAACAATGGACATGTTTCTAATAACACAGTTTATACAAAATATTACTGTATTTGATATTCTGTCACATCCACAAAGACCTCATGTCTCAGAACAATAACTGTACAGTGTGAAACAACGTGACACAAAGGTGACATTAAGGGGGCTGGATGATGCCTGTGGGGGGGCATGCTCACCTCAGACTGAGGCTGTTCTGGTATAAAGGAGAGACCAGTCTGCTGGACAAACACAGGACACTATTTACCATCATATTCATAAAGATCTGCTGGTGGTGGTGCACACTGGTGGTTCGCACTGGTGGTGCACACTGGTGGTGCGCACTGGTGGTGCACACTGGACCACACAAAGTTAGACAGCTGCTGATGAGTCACTGATGACTCAGATGTTTCAAAGGTTACAAACAGCACACGGAGGTGTCACCATCTCAGGTAGATAAAGAAGTGATTACAGTGGGTTTGTTCCAAAACGCTTTAAGGTCTATGTGACGACAGCAGAGAGACTGCATGTGGAAACACTGTGGTCTATGATTCACTGACTGTGAACAAATGACAACGTTCGGAGACTTTTCTCCTACAGATGAGATCAAAACTCAGCTTTGACCAAAGTGTGAGACTCAGACGTCTTCTGGTCGAGGCTCAGATAAAGTTTAGTCCTGTCAGTGGGTCATGGTATCTGAAGGCTGGCCCCACACTGATCACTGTCATACACATGTAACTTCTCAGGTGCTGCTGGTACTCCTCATTGGTCTTCTGTGACAGGCCTTCAGCAGTCTGATTAAGACATAGCTTATAATACTTATTATTAGATATCACAGCCTGAGACACTGTGTTCAATAATTAAACCCACAGAAGGTGCGAGCCCCCACTAGGCCTGAGAGATGTGGATCTCAGAGGGGCTGTAGGCTGTTACCCCCCCGAGACAGCTGACCAGAAGAGCCACAGTCGTATCTGCTAAGAGCATCTGCTGAGTGAGAGATTTCTCATTAGCACGAGGGCAGACGCTCGTTTCTGGATTCAGCACATCAGTCAGAGCAGTGACAGAGATCATGAGGACGGGCAGCAGCTCAGTGGAAGGCTTAAAATCTGACTCTGATAAAACCTGAACGCCAATAACATCATGTGCAGAGGAACTGCAGCAAACATGTCCACTTTATATGTAATATTACAAAACTATGTTATGATACAGTCTATGACATGTTTCTGCTTCAGTGAACAGGACCTGAGGTCATGTCAGAGTGACTGAGTGACCTGGGACAGAGTCAGTCATGTTAGCAACAGCACGTTAATGCTCCCACTGCAGGTTACATTCAAGCACGCTGACGTGACGCAAACACGACCTCGCAGTGGACGAACAGTCTGAGCTTTGACACTGGGAACTTTTCATCTTCTGTTTTAGTGTTTGATTTAGTGTTGATGTCGAGTTTCTGTTGTGACTCATCCTCACTACAAGGTGCAGATGCTGGACGTTACACGTTGAATAAACGAGTAAAGACTTGAGTTCTGCAGCTTCTTCTTTTTGACATATCTGCTGAATGATGATAGGCAGGAAGAGCTTTCTGTGTTGCGTGCAAGTGCATGTTACCTGTGTTAGATGAAAACTCAAAATCTGTGAGAATATAAACGTGCACTGACAAATTAAACACACTGAACTGCAATTAAATACCAAAAAAGACTAAAGTTCAAATTCAGGCTGCTGTGTGGGCTGTCACTGTCGCCGGTTGTATTGCATGTTTAGTCCAGCCGGTTACGAGAATCCTCGGTGACAATGATGAGATATGTTGGAAGTTCAAGTGCAGTTAATGCTAATGCTTCACAGCCGGACAGAGGGCAGCCAATGCAAGGGTTCAATGTTCTGAAGGCTGAAAGAAAACAACAAAGACTGAGGTTTCCCGAGGTCACCGCAGAGACGGGACACGGCGAGGAAGGAGATCTGGGAGCATGGGAAAGTCACCTCAGACACAGATATGAATGACAGTCGATGGGTGGAGGGGTGCATAAGAAGGGCAGATGGTGCCCTTGGTTGTGTGTTGGCCAACAAGAAGAAATAACTGGGGGTTGGGTGCAAATAAGCATGGTCACAATGCCATTGTCTCTACTGGGCCCTGCTTCAATGCAGGGTCTCCCAACTTGACCCCAGCGACCCCACCAGTGTTCTCCTCCACAGCTCAGTGGCATTCAGCCTCCACTGTGACTGCAATAAAATCATCACAGGCCACAAATCCTCATGTGTCATCTATCGAGTTAGAGCTGTGTGTGTGTGATTATTTGGATATTATTCAGCTATAATTCGAGTCAGGAAGTGGTGACAGCCTCTGTTTCAGATAGTTTACAATAGGACACAATCAGACCTCCAGTTCTCTTCCAGCCAGCTTGCATCCAGTGGGAGTTACATTGTTTTGATAGTAAGTAGAGATGACTGGGAAAGACGCTGCTTTACAGCCATACAGCAGGTGATCACCTGCTCACACACGGAGCTAAACCAGCATCCAGATAGTTTCCCTTTATGTTTACTTTATTTTCTTTTATGCTTCCTGTTACGATGTCATAAAAATGCACTACAGTGAGCCCACCTCAGAGGAACGTCTGTATAAATATAAATAAGATGTTTTGGCCCCTCTAAAACTTCCCAGCACATCCACAAAGGATCTGTATTGGGTTGGAAATTATAGTTAAAATGCATTTTATTTACAGAATAAATAAATGACAGTAAAAGCTTTGTCTTTCCTCTGTCTGCAGGCGGCTGCTGGGCCTCTGAGCTTTCTTTCTTGGTAGAACCCACGGACGTGATTGCGGTGAGGGATCGGCCACTCATGCTGGACTGTCAGGTCCAGGGTGAGGAACCCATCGCAATTACATGGCGCAAGAACGGAGCGCCCGTACCCAGTACCCCACGGGTCCGAGTGCTAGAGAATGGCACGCTGCTAATAAAGAGCTTCCAGAAACGCAGAGAGGGCAGCGATGCAGACATGGGCGAGTACGACTGCGCTGCACAGAACCGTTACGGCCTGCTCGTCAGCCGCAAGGCCAAAGTCCACCTCGCATGTAAGTGATCGACAAGAATTTTATAACCTCCACATACTTCAGCAACACACACAGCTTTAGCAGCTGATATGTTAGGAAAAACACATTTAGGTGCGGAAAGGTGGTGCTGGGTAGTCTGAGCATGCTCACTGAGGAGGAGCATTCTGATCTGGCTGGTTAAACAAAGCAACCCAGCTCACGTCCCAGATTTAGGTTTTTAAGACCACTAATGTTGTGTTACACAGCAATGTTGATGTGTTTGATAAGATGCTGAGACACCCAACGACACATTAGATTTCCCAGCTGTTTATAATCAGTCTGTGAAGAGAACTGAAGCTTCGCAGTGCTGGTTTAATGTATCTTAGTTAAAGCAAAGCAATCACAGAAGGAAAGAAAACCCAAGAATTTCAGTGTGAACATCGGAGGCTCTGCTGCAGTCAGTGCACTTTGACCTTTCTCTGTCAAAGGTACTTTGACTTTTTTTGTCCCATATGCACACACACACACACACACACACACACACACACACACACACACACACACACACACACACCGAGCATCAGTGTACACTCCTCCTCCTGGAGCTCACGCCTTTGTTCAAACCAGTAAACACAGAGTTTATGGTTAAACCAGGAGAATTATAGCTTATTATCTTGAGGTGGTCTTGCTTTAATGCAATGAGTTGCCATGGTGATGCTATCTCATTTACAGGGCATATCTATTGAATTCCGCCTTATTGGTTATGGCCCCATTTCAAAGCAGCCCCGCATGGTTGTGTGTGGGCACCAAATTTATATTACTCACAGGAACATGGTTAGCATACAAGCTGCATGTAAAAAGGTCAGTCTTACAGTAAGAAAGGCTGCCTGACTCTCCCACAGACTTTGGAGATGTTCAACATTTGTGTGCACTGTTTTTCTCTTTGTGTGATTGGCTCTCCAGCTCTTCCTAAGTTCCACACACACCCTGCATCAATGTCTGTGGACGAGGGAGGAGTCGCTCGATTCCAGTGTCAGATCAATGGAGTACCTGAAGCCAGAATCACATGGGAAAAAGACCGAGTGCTGCTCAACACCACTGACAGCAGGTAAACTCAGACTCAACACACTCAACTACCAACACATGTATCGTGGACTGTGATATGTGGTGTTTTTTATAAAGGACCACATGTAACTGCTCCGGTAGCTTTTCTGTTAGCCTGAGTCACATTACATCTAATGTTCATGTATAAGCAGAATTCATTGGAAAGATAAATAACGTTCCTTCTAAGAAGAAAGACAGGGAACTTTTTCCTTCCTTTCACCTCTTTTGTAATTTGACAAAATAGGAAATTGTATAGCACAAGACAGTAATTAATAATGATGTTTAGTGCCTCATCTTCACTCAGCTTCTCTTACCTGTCCAGGTACACTCTCCTACCAATGGGCATCCTCCAGGTGACAGGTGTGAGAAAGGCGGATGCAGGGGTTTTCCGCTGTGTTGCCACCAACATCGCCAACACTCGTTACAGCCACGAAGCCACGCTCAATGTTACTGGTAGGTGGACTCATGATCCCCTTCAGTGTACAAGCTGTTATAGTACGGCTGGGATATGAGCGGCAGGGGTTAGCGCCTGCATGAGCACAGTCCAAGAGTACATGATCACATCTTGGATCTGTAACCAGAGACTGTAGAACTCCAATCACACGTGTGTCCATGTAACTGTCACCACAACCTGAGTCGTTCCCAGCAACAGCCCTCAGCCCAAACACAACGTTGTTTCTAATGTTTCTAATGTTTCTAATGTTTCTAATGTTTCTAATGCTACATTTCATAACATCTGAGGTGTGCAGGGCGCTTACACTGTTAACAGTGCTGCTGGGTTTATGCAGTGATGTCAAAGCTGCAAGTTTAGAGCCACAAGGACAATCCCACATTTATGTAAGTACCCACTGTCCGCTCCACGTGGCTGTGATGGTAGGGACGTTACCGTATATCACATATACACTGCCTGTGATACTTCCACATGAATCTGCTGATTGGCTACGTCAACAGTCACTGGGAGTAAAACCAGTGTATTATATACTAAACACAGCTGTATACTACGTACTGTGTATTACACTCACACTATACACTCCTCGTCCCGACGTCATTGGTTCCATACTCTCTTTTTGTGTCTCCTCACCTTCCAGGTGGGACTCCAAGAACCTACAAGGAGCCCGTGATCCTGTCAGGACCTCAGAATCTGACCATCACGGTCCATCAGACCGCCATCTTGGAGTGTATCGCCACAGGAAACCCAAGGCCCATTGTTTCCTGGAGCAGGCTAGGTAGCCCTGTAGCATCCCAGCAGAATGTGAAAAAAAGATTGACAAGCCACAAAGGTTTGATTTCATGAACTATTTCTGTGTCCGTGTGTCCATCAGACGGGCGCTCCATTGGGGTGGAGGGCATCCAGGTTCTCGGGACAGGGAACCTGATGATCTCAGACGTATCCCTGCAGCACTCTGGTGTGTATGTGTGCGCTGCCAACCGGCCCGGCACCAGGATGAGGCGCACTGCACTCGGACGCCTCGTGGTACAAGGTGAGGATGTACAGGGACCGCTGACGTGCTCTTTAGCATCCACCCCTCAGTACTGACCGCTGACTGTCCAACACTTCTTCACTGTACCTGTCAGGTGTCTGTGTGGTAAATAGTCTGTGTCCAGTACAGATAGATGCATGATCGGCATTTAGAAAGTAGTTTACATGTTACACTTACATGACAGGTAATGTGGATAAATGCTCAGACCTGTGTTCACACTTATTGTTAACCAGCTGTAAGACATGTGAGCTAAGATGTGTTCAGTTAGCACGGATCCTGTCCCTGCGTGGGGGGGGGGTGTATGTGTGTCTGTGCCCCCGGCTCTTCGGTGGGGGAGGGACTGAGTGAGGCCGACTGACTTGCAGTTGGGGGTGGACGTGCTTTCATCCATCACCCTGCACGTGTCCATATTCTAAGTCTAATGATGCTCATTAGCTGTTCTCAGTCACAGGCTGCTGAAAATGAAACTTTGGGAAAATAAAAATCAATCAGTAAAATTAAGTAAAAAACTGAATTCAGTTATTTTCGGATTAATTAAGTTGTTTAATTAAAAGAAAAACCAAATTAACACACAATGAAAACTTTGTATTCTCAGAAAGGTTTAAACATGCCGTGAAGCCTCGTCTTTAACAAGGATCATTTTCAAACACCAGTGTTTGTATTCACGTCCTTTTTGTCTCTCAAATTTTAAAATATAGCGTGTTAAATATTCACTGTCCTACTACTGGAGCCAGTTTGAGCTGCTCTGTCTGCTCCACATCGCTCTAAATCATTTATCAATACATCATCTCTGATGTATTCATTCATTTATTTAGTTTGTAATTCAGTTTGTTCTGTTTCCACTAAAATCACTTTTGGAAAACGTCTGCCGTGTCTGTGATAGTGGAGTCAGCTGAGGAGTTTAAATGTGTCAATCTTTCCATCGTCCAGCTGAAATCAGCTGTTGTTCTGTGGCCAGGATGCAGGGACAAAGACCACATATGGGGAAACAAAACGTGCAGGACAACAATACAGGGGGCAGGTGGGGGTTGCAAGGGGGAGGGAATGACCTGCGATCTCTGACCCATGACCTAGACCGGAGTAATAAGGACACATGTCTCTGAAAACAGTTGGATGGAGGGAGTAGGCGTGGAGGGCAGAGAGGCAGAAGGAGAAAGAATAAGTCATTTACAAGCAGAGCAGCAGTAAAAAATACGCCCATAATTCTTCCACTAACTGTAACATTTTTCAATAAAATGTGTCCCTGTGCGTTATGTTCCTCATTACTTGGAAGCATAATAAACAATGTAGAAGGCATAAAGTATCAGGACAGCAACAACAGCAAGGTGTGATGTTTTAGTGCACATACATCAGGTTTGCTGTTAGCAGGAGGAACGGGACACCACACAAGTGGCCAACGTGTGAAAAACAATAAACAAACAGTAAATCTGTTAATACAGCTGTGCAGGTGGTTGATAAAGGCAGACAAAAGTTTAATCAGTATAATTGGGCATGTAAGGCATGACACCCCCCCCCCCCCCCCCCCCCCCCCACACACACACACACACATATACACACACACACACAGGGACAGGGTGATACCTGAATCGTCACAGCACCGTCCGCTTCTCTAAAGGGTGTCTCAGGGCGTCCTTCACATGTTTTGGTTTCCGTCACGCTAACATCTCCCCACTAACACTTCCCTTTGGTTTTGTGTGCTTTTGCAGCATTTTTCTGTGCGGTGCATTAAGGCTAATAAAATAAGAGCCACATTGTAATGAAGCAGAATGATCTTTAAACGCTCTTCAGCCTGGTAGATGCTCTGCAGTCCGATGTGCATTCATACAGTGGACGGGATGTGCTTCAGGTTTACGCTGTGATTCTGTTTTGCTGTCTGCTCTCGGTCTCACCTCCGTCTGTTCCACCTCAGCTCCTCCTGAGTTCCTGCAGTGGCCACAGTCTGTATCCAAACCAGCAGGGGGCAGTGCTGTGTTCACCTGTGTGGCGCAGGGTGTCCCTGAGCCTCATCTCATTTGGCTGAAGAATGGCAAGGTCCTGATGCCTGGACACAACATCAAGCTTACCAATAACAACAGGTATGTGAGTCAGGGAGTGCAAAAACGCCATCTGTGATATACTTCAACCTTTTTAGCTTTAACACTTGACCCACAGAGTGACAGCGCTTCATATGATCGGTGTGTGTTGGTCACAGTGAGATCGACCAAGCAGGTCACATAAAGATACAGAGCACGTGCCGTCTCCACGCAGAGACATTCAAACCAAAAACATCTCCTGTGAAGCGACAGTGCCGTCCTCGCTCACCGAGCTCAGCTCCGTCACAGTGTGTCAGAAACATCACAGGAGACTACAACATTTTCCATAAACACCACTGATTCCAGGAGTAAAATCCCAACGTAATCCTCTGTAATTGTTGACTGGAACAGTTTGACGTGCAGTCCTTCAGGCTCATCTGCATCCTCATCTAAATGTATTTTAAAGCATTTTTGCAGGATTTCCAACATTTTTAGGAATTCATTTCTTATCAGTGAGACCAGAATCATTATTCAAAGTTGTGTCCAGTTTCTCACAGTGTTAGCAGTCATGTGTTCACTCTGCAATGGAGAAGATACAAGAGATATAGTAGTACAGTAATACTGATAGGTGAGAGCAGCTAGATGCAGAGTAGATGGAGCTGCAGTACGTTTAACACTTGCTTTAACTGCTGAACCATCACATTTCCCACGCAGTGAAGTAACAGCAGCTTACTCGTTGGGTATGTTGTCCTTACAGCACTCTGGCTTTGACCCGTATCGGCTCGGAAGACGAGGCTATCTACCAGTGCATTGCCGAGAACAGTGCCGGTACCAACCAGGCCAGTGCCCGCCTGGCCGTGGCGCAGGGTAAGGATCTGCCCGATGCCCCAGGAGGCTTCACGGCCAAAGCCGTGTCCACGCACGCCCTGCAGATCAGCTGGGACCAGCCGCCCACCAACGTCACTGAGAGCATCATCGGCTACGTGCTGCACATCCGCAAGATAGGAGGTGAGTGTGAGCACACACACACATGCTGCCATTTATCTTATGATCTTAAGTCTCATAATGTGTGTGTGTGTGTTATTTAGAGGCTGACAGTCTGGAGCTGCAGGAAGCCATCAGTAAAGGCAACTTTCAGCACGACGTTACCAACCTGGAGCCAGCCACCACCTACTCTCTTTACCTGAAGGCCTACTCTCCCATGGGAGCCAGTCAGCAGTCCCACACTGTGACTGTGACTACTTTAGGGGGCGGTAAGATCACCAAACAGTGAGACCAGCAGGGATCAGTCGTCCAAACTGGTTTTTATCATTTCTTTAGCACAGTGAGTAATGCCTTTTTCCAATTGACCACTGTCCTTTTGCCTCCATGCAGTGCCTGCTCCACCTACCTACTTCACCAAGGTGTTAAATTCCAGCGCCGTACAGGTCCTCTGGGAACTTCCCACTAAGGCCGGTATGGTCGAGGGCTTCAGGCTGTCGTACCGCAGGGTCCCCCACGCTGAGTACCAGAGCCCGATTCAGCTGCCCTGTTACGTTAATGCCCACACCATGTCGAACCTGGGTAAGTGTGTGCAAGGGTGCACATAGGCACACTGTAACCACAGTACTGCAAACTAACCACTTCACCAGTAAGACTTTTCACAAACACACGACTCAGCAACAGCCAGATCCAACATTAAATGAAACTCTGAGCAGTCCTCACCTTTGAAAATGTCCCACCCTGTCTGTCTTACATCTGTGTCCATCATCAGTTCCTTTATTCCCTCTGTTCAGTTTTATGCAACGCTGTGTTTGAGCTCGTCTGAATCTGTTTTAGAACCGGGTGCAGTGTATGAAATCAAACTGGTTGCCTATAATGGGAACGGAGAGAGCGACTGCTCCAAGAGGCTGGTGTCACTCGCAGAGGAGGGCGCGAGAGACCAAAGCACCGGTGAGTGTCGGCACACGTCTGCGACTCCAGCAACAAACAGCTCCTGCAGACACTGCAAACGATTATCAGTAAATGAAAATCGATTTGTGGAAACACACTGAAAAAAGCAGGTTTGGTGAGAGATTTGAATGGTAGAAAGATCTTTAATAACTAATGACACCACTAACCCTGCAGCACTAATTCATGGATGTGTACAAACGACAACAAAATAAACGTGTAATATGTCAAATCTTCATGAGAATACAAGCACGATGCACCACGAGGAAAAAATGAGGATTTATGATTTATGACTTACAGGTTAAGTTGAAAAACATGTGAAGGTCATGCTGTCAAAGAGCGCAGTGATAGTGAGGCAGAACCTGGCTCTGTTGTGTTTCAGCCACGAGGACGTTCATCAGTAATATTTGGTTTGTTTCCAGGAGGAGACCACCTGTGTCAGTGCAGGGACGGAGAGGCCTCGCTGGGCAGCATTGTCGTCGGCATCCATATCGGCACCGCCTGCATCATCTTCTGTGTTCTCTTCCTCATGTTTGGATACCGTCGCAAGTATGCATCCATGCACTGTGCATGTTCTCTTGTTGTTCTTTGGCTCATTTTATAAATAGAGTTCATCCCTGTTAACTGATGATCACATGTAGCTCAGTGCAGCATACGCACTCACAGCTGGGCCTGGTTTGCAGTCTGTTTTGCAGTAAAGGGACTCAGGACAGCTGGTCTCCATCGAGGATCCAACCAGTGCACACTGGCATCCCTAAAGATGGAGAGGCCCTCCCCAGAGGAGAATCTCAGGTACACGCTTTATCTTACCTCATGTATACTAATAATAATAAGACACATTTAAAGGTGCTCACATGTTAGTGCTTTTAACTCCATCATCCACCACAGACTGCTGAGTCAGGTTAACTGCCAAACTCAGCTGACATGAAGAGGAGTTATTTGTCCCTCTTCAAAGTCACGAGGTTTCCTAATAAAGCGTAAAGTTCATGAGACAGCTGTGGAACCGTGACTGCAGACTAGATCAGCTGCCACTGTGAAGCTTTCACACTGACTGCAGCTGGTGTTTCATCCTTATACAGAATGGAAACACATGGATCCAGTTAAATCTCTAAAAAGCATCTGCTCAATAGCTTTTGTCATTCTACTTAAAACGTTTAGAGAAAAGCTTCTTGTGCAAAAAGAGTTACAAACATTAAACAGAAGGTTTAGCCAGATGTTGTTGAATGATTCTAGTTCTCAAAGAGAAAACCGGACTTGTTTCTGCAGCCTCACAGTGATGCAGTGCACATGCATGCTTCTGATCTGTGACGTGTCCTCTTCTGTCCCCTTCCTGTTGTGCTCTTCTGTCCTGTGAGCAGGTGGTCTGCCAGGTTATCATTGATCAACATTCGTCAGGTTTGCACGCCACAGGCACTGGCTAACACTGGTCAGTGATGTCATAACAGCCACACCCCTGCCCTGTCCTCCAGCAGTCCGCCATTCACTAGGAACCTCCCACCAAAGAGCACCACCTATGGTTTGTTAGGCTCAGTCATACCATTAGTGTCCCCAGACCTGCTGCTAATAACCTGAGAGTAGACACTCCCTCCCTCAAACCAAAGCTTATTGCCTTTATTGCCTGTGCACATGCCTGTGCATGTGAAGAAAGCCTTTGAAAGCCGTTGTCACCACAGATTGTGTCCTGTCTCGCACCACAAACATTTCTGTCACTTTTTCAGTGGAAGGCGTAAACCAAAATATTCTACCTCTCAGATCGCCACTGATAAACTGACATGTGATGATGTGGACTTTAAACCTCGTATGAAGCCAAAAACTCGACCCTGACAGAGACGGTCTCGTCACTCTGTGGTGACAAACTCTTGACTTTGCCTTTTATTCCTCTACAGTAAGGAAAAGAAGAAACATAGCGGCCTTTGTGAACACCTTCCAGAGGTGACAGTGTGATGAGAAACTATTTTCTATTACAAGCCATTAGGAAGAGTCGTGTGAACCATTTAACTCAGCTCCTTCCACCCAAAGCTGCTCATTTCCAAAGAAAGCTACCTCACTCTGATGGGAACATCTTTTCTATAGTTAGCCCGAGCCTGCTAATGCTAGCCTACCTCATCCAAAAGTAAAGGCTTCTGGTCAGTGAGCATCTCCCTGACCGGTGTGAGTCACAGACCGAACTGTGCAGCAGCATGTGGAGCTCTGCAGCATCAGTCTCAGCCTCCATCAAGCCTCAGCTTCTTATGCTTTTGGTGGAATTTCTCCATTTTTGTGACATCAGAAGATGTTCGTGCTTTTCCTCCAAAGACATATTTGGAAGTATGTCGTGGACAACATGATGAAACAACCCAGGCGTCCTTTTTTTCTCTCCACCGAGCAAAACGGGAAGCTTCTTTGTTAATCTGCATAACTGAATCCAAAAAATGACTGAGTCCACGCTGCCAAGCTGACTTTCTAGATGCCAAATTGGTCAACTGGGACTTCGGTGACTCCGACGTTTGCTGTGCCACATGCCCGGATGCACAGACGAGCGCCACGTTTCACACTGGCTGCCTATCCAAAAAGTTTTTTATGAAAACCAAGATGAATGAAACCCAAAGATATAAAGATTTCATGGTTTTCTTTGTGTTCATTTCAAACTTACTATAGACTATACGTGTACTTTGAGTTTTGGATTGTTCCTCGTGGAAGTGGGACACCTGTGCTTTAAACATTGTTTGTTTTCTTGCTTTTGTTCGAGTCTCTCCAGGCGGAGTGACACAGATTTCACTGATTCTAACTTTTAAATGTCTCTATATGAAGATGTAAGATATGTTGAATAATTTTGTATGTCTATGAGGAATACTGATTGTTTTTTTAGCTGAGTTTTTGCCAAATATGTTGAAGAAATATGTGACCAAATAACACAAATATGTAAAAGCCAGCAGCGGTTGAACCTCGAGTGTGAAGAAATGCTTTGGTTTCAGCTCATAAGTCTTCTTCTTTCTCGGTTCAGAAGAATATCAGCAGCCACAGAAGAAAACTGTGATTTTGTGTTTTTCTTACTTACAGTTTGGCTCTCTGCATGAAATTATTTAATTGTAGGCTGTATCATGAAACCCACACGAGTTTCTTACTGTGTCAAAATTAACACGCATATCGTAGGACGATCAATGTCCTGCAAGCAAACATTATTTATCACTTTTTTCCTTTTGCTATAAAATTCACTTCAATCCCAGTGATTTGAGAACGACTGGGAGAATCCAGCTTTGACTCTAACACGTTAACGATAATGGTTTCCCTCCCTCGAGGTTCAGCAGTCGACCCGATGAGTGTTAAAGGTTTGCTCACACCACGAGAACAAATAAGGCTTTTCTCTTCATTTCCATTGTTGCAGATGAAAGCTGTGAAACAAATGTGATACCAAAAAAGTGTTTTTGTAGTATGAAGTGTGTAGTGCCATTTGAAAGGAACATGTTAGCTTCTTTTGTTCTTCCTGCTGTGACAGGAAACGGTGCCAAAACGAATGTTTGATTATTATTAATATTATTGTTATTAGAGTCAACGACCTTTCAGATGTTTTCTCCCTGTGATACATGTGAGAGTGACATGGAAATGTTTGTTAGACATTACTTTGAGATAGCCTTCGAGCAAGTGTTGTGAGCTTTCTGTTGTTTGAGGCATTAAACTCACAAATGGCCCAAAGGCAGCGACTAGAAGAAAAAAGGTCAAAAAGGCAGAAAAATGTAGAAAAGTAGAGACTGGCTGCTAGAACCAAGGAGAAACAATGCTTTAATAATTCTAAGTGCTTCAGCGTTCCCAAACCTTTGTATTCTACTGTTATATTTTTACAAAAAGCTTTAACCTGGTGAGGCTGAGGGCCTGTCCTCCGGTCAACATGAAAGGTGTGGAAATGCAGAGCAGACAGGCAGCAGGTGGACACCATGCTGTGACTTTCACATTTGTTCTTCACGTCGCCCTCAGTGACACTGACTCACTTCAGTCCATTCTGAGTCAATTAAACACTCGCTCACTTTCACAGCTACACAGAATAAACTGTCCTAGTGACACAATAACAGAAGAACACAGAGACAATACATTTGATTGTATTTAATCCTGTATTTATTCTGCTCCGTGTCAGTACTACCTGTGGCTCACCCGGGCCAAAGCTTAGGGTTAGGTTATCCCTAACCCAAAGGGTTAGCTTTGTTATCCAGTGATTAGTTTGATCTGACCCTTTGATCAATAATTACATTATTTATTTAGCCCAGCCTGTCCGTGTGTGGTGAATCCATCACTGGTACAATATGGAACCAAACACTAACTGCTTAATTTCTCACCTATAATGTGCTTGTACAGAAATAGCTTCAGAAACATGCACAATACACACAAAGAGAAAAACCTTTGGAGCACAAACTGTTGTAAACGGTACCGTTTGTGTTTTGGAGGGCAGAAGGATTTTATTTAGGTTCTTAGTTTAAACTCAGGAGTGTTTCAGAGAAAAGCCTCCGACTGAAAGAAGCATGTTTGTGACCTCCAGCTGTCTGAGCTCTGTGCTTTACACCACCCTTTCTCTTTGCTCCATCAAATTCAATGCCTAAAACCAAATAAATAAATTTAGCTCAAGTCATGTGTCCTGCTTATTGTTTAGTGGTGAAAAGGGAAAGACCATCTCTGAATGGAGGAGGGGCCTAAGGGTCCATCTGTCACCATCGTACAATGCTGTGATTGCAGCCATTCCCCAGCTCTCTGTGAATGGGACTCATGGCCATTGATCAGTGGTTGTTGATGACAGTTTGCATATCAATGATCATAAACTGACCCCACAGCCCATTGTTCCTTCAGTGGGCTGTTATTGTGCAAATGTCCTGTTTAAAGGTTTGACACCTGCAGTCAGCTGAGACTGAAGACGTCACCTGATGATGACCATACTGAAAACGTCCAGATGAACAGAATCAACCTTTTGGGAAACACAAAAATAATATTTAATATTTATTTTATTTAGTGTGTGAGTGACAGAAATATTTTTCATGATACAAAAAGAGCACATCCCATGGAGGCCAGCAGAGCCCAGCAGGGAGTTTTACACCTGTTTGCTTGAATGAATGTAAACTCTTCTGCACTCTCCTCCACTGGCTGCTGGGCCACCATAACCCAGCCTGCACGGGTTTGTTACAGGTGTGCAGTCCACCTATCCACACAGCATAAAGGTGTTGCTATAATCAGACTCTCAGATGTTCACTTGTTTCACCCACATACATCAACCCACACTGAACACAGTTATACTGTACTGAAGGTGCATTTGCATCTCATTAAAGGCTTTTCTTGCAAAATGGGAGCCAAAAGCTCCCCGAGACTCAAATCTTTCCTAAATGCTCCAAACACTTCAGCCTCAACCTGTTGTGTCTCTGTACAGTAGGTTAAAAACAAATATCACAGCGTGACAACATGTAAACAAAAAACTCTAAGTTCTCTGCACCTGCCAGTAAGACGGCATAAACAGTTTGGACAGATTCAGGATATTCAAGGATTGTATCCACTTCCAGCAGAAGAGTCCATGTTCTCTGTCCTCATTTTCTCGTACCAATGAACTTGCATCAGTCTGCAAAGCTGGACACCAGAGCATGGCAAAGATTGGGTTAGGCTGAAACTGAACAACCTTTATTTTGTTTCCACAAAGTGCTTTTCCAATGTTTTCCTTATTCGTGTATCCTATTTGATAGTAGAGAGATATGTGCTGTAGGTCACAGGCTCTGTTTTTACTGCTACAGCTCCTGGGTGCGTCCTGGCCTCCTTCCACCTAACCTAGGAGGCATCCTGGTGCCTGAACCACCTCATCAGGCTCCTTGTGGTTTGGTGTGGTAGTGCTCAGAGTCTCTCCAGAACCACTGAGATCTGTCCTCTAAGGAGACACTGAAGATCCATGTCCAACGTCATCTTAACAGAGACACCGTTTGTGTGAACATTTTTATTTATTAGTGCTTTGAAACTTGAAACAACCACAGTCAGCCACACAGACACTTTAAAGGGACATTCCACAAAATGTAAGTCCAGCAGCAGCGTTACTGACTGATGGTCCAATGAGGTTAGTCTGATATTTACAGCAAAGGTAAACAGTGGGGCTACAATCAGGGCTTTTGAAGGTGAAAACACTGTATGAGAGCAAAGCTGTAAGTGAATGTGTTTGCAGACAGTCTCTGAGCACTCGTCTCACAGCCGGCTGCAGACCAGTGATGTTAGTCCAGGTCAGACGATAGCTTGTAGTCTGTTATATGAATTGTCTGCCTCTCATTTTTATGTCATTTTGCCTACTGTCAGTGGCTCTGAGGGGCCACAGTGGTGGCCCACAGGTCGTTTCAGTAACAGTAACAGTGTGAGGCTGAGGACAAGCCAGACGTCCTGGATTCTGTATTTTAACACACAGGAAGAGGAAAACATTTGAAATCTTTTCATTTTAAAGACAATATCCTTTTTATTCACATCTTTTATTTTAATTTGGAAGCGACACTAAAGCGGAGTCCAGTCTGAGCCGTGCTGTGCAGCGGCAGAGTTGATCAGCTCTGCTGTCAGTTACAGTTATTGATCAGAGGTGTTTCTAATGTCACAGGGACGGTCTGATGATGTCCGCTCACAGAAGTGTCCAACATTTCAAACAAACACAGACGGCGGGAACGATGCTGCTCATCACACAAGAGCTGGAGGAGAGGAAGAAGAGCGAGTCTCTGTGCTTAGCGCCTGCTGCTATGGAAACCACCTCCATGTGCTCGGCTGCTGCTGCTGCTGTGACCTGTCGCTGACATCACTTCCTCCAGAAAACTGATGGACAAAGACAGAAAGATACAGATGGAGGTAAACACAGCTGAAGTGGAGAAAATAATAAAAGGTGAAAACATTGTTTTTTTAGGATAATGCTGACGATGGCGTCACTTTTGGCGAGCTCTTGTTTCCCCACAGACGTTTGGATTACTGTGAAAAAAACAACAAAACATTCTCTGTGGGAAGTAGATTTACATGGTTCATTTACTGTGAATTCCTTGGCCTAAAAATAGTTTTCAAACTTCCAGGATGAACTAAAGCTGTGAACAGAACATGAAGAAATAACCACTTTGGCTTTAACTCAAGCCAAAAACCAACAAGTCTGGATGTTTCTGATGTTCTCAGCTTGCGCAACATGACAGTAGGGCTGCCACAAACCATTATTTTGATAGTCGACTAGTCACCGATTGTTTTTGCGATTAGTCGACTAATCAGATCATCATCCATTGGACGTAAAGCTACAGCTTATTGCAGCAGCAGCATCTGCTCTTATATAACTATCATTAGCTTACAGCTTTAAGTGTTTCAGGTGCTAACTAAAAATAAAGACAAGATGATAGTTTATTAAATTTTAATGAAGTTTGCAGATTGTTTTGGTGAAGTTTAATAAACTCCTTGCTATCTAAAATATAACGGGACACCGGAGTAAATTCTGGAGCATCTCACACTTCTGATAATCAGCTGTCTGCTTGACGTTTATTCAGCTGTGTAAAAACTATAACTTTGATCTCAGCCAAACCGATTTACTCAGGAACAAATAAAACACTGAAAAAGGCCAAACAATAACATTTTAAGTTATCTAAGTGACTCATATATCATGTTTAACCTGAGTAGCGAAAGACGGCGGTGGGTTTGAAAACGATTTGCCGGGAGTCCGGTGTTCTCACGGCTCTAGTTAGCCTTGCCCCCGGCTAGCTATCGAGCTAGTGGGTAACAGACGTCTCCGAAAACGTCGGAGCGCTTTTGAAAATATGTGGTGTCTTGATGAACTGAGCAGATATTTGAGGTTTACACAGCTACATTCTCGCCTGAAAATATGTTAAACGTTTATTTTGTGACCCAGAAAGAATAATAAGAGTAATATTAAAACTAACTAGCTGCCGCCATTGTTGGAAACTGAGCTGGGCCGCGCTATGAATTCTGGGACAGAGCTACTTCTTCTTCTTCGGGGTTTAACGGCAGCTGGCATCCTTGTACATGCAGTGCTGCCATCTTCTGTTTCAGTCCGTTATTACACTCTTAAATCCTACTACTTATTCCTGCGTCTTTCAGGATCTTACAAAGCTTCAAACGGCGCGTCGACTATTAAATCAGTCGTCGACGATTTTGATAGTCGACGTAATCGTGACTAGTCGACTAATCGTGGCAGCCCTACATGACAGTGTGACGTCCACGAATCTACGATTCGTTAAGATTCTTCATTATAACGGAAGTACGCTGCACCCTGCTGAAATGAAATTTGGAGTTGCTCAGGGATCGATTATGGGTCCAAAGAATCTCAGCATTTCAGCTACTGCCATCTTCATCTGGAAACAAACTGTTAGTGACGCAGAAAACCAGGTTACTGAGTGCTGTGCGATCAGGGAGCCTTCATCTGTTTGACTGGAGCGGTTTATCAACAGGAGTCGAACCAAACAGTACAGAGTGTGTGTGTGTGAGTCTGTGTGTGTGTGTGAGTGTGAGTCTGTGTGTGTGAGAGTGTGAGTGTGTGTGTGTGAGTCTGTGTGTGTGAGAGTGTGAGTGTGAGAGTGTGTGTGTGAGAGTGTGAGTGTGTGTGTGCGTGTGAGTCTGTGTGTGTGTGTGAGTGTGTGAATGTGTGTGTGTGGCAAGGTGTTTCTGCGCAGTGTACCAGGGGCACGAAGAAAAGTTGTCGTACCATAGGTACGAGGAGTGTGTGTGTGTGTGAGTGTGAATGTGTGTGTGAGTGTGTGTGTGAGTGTGAATGTGCGTGTGAGTCTGTGTGTGTGTGTGTGAGTGTGAGAGTGTGTGTGTGAGAGTGTGTGTGTGTGTGTGTGTGTGAGTGTGTGAGTGTGTGTGTGTGGCAAAGTGTTTCTGCGCAGAGTACCAGGGGCACAAAGAAAAGTTGTCGTACCATAGGTACGAGGAGTGTGTGTGTGTGTGAGTGTGTGTGTGAGTGTGAGAGTGTGTGTGTGTGAGAGTGTGTGTGTGTGAGTGTGTGTGAGAGTGAGTGTGTGTGAGTGTGAGAGTGTGTGTGTGTGAGAGTGTGTGTGTGTGAGTGAGTGTGAGTGACCTCTTGGTGTTGTGGATGTTGCTTCCTCCCAGCACGATCCGGACTCCAGGTGTGCTGCGGTTCAGATTGTAAACAGTCAGAGCTTCTTCATACGTGGCCCCTCCGATCATAAACACCAGGATGTCCTGAGGCCTGAAACAGATCCACAGGTGTGAATCATGTCAGCACCTCCTCTCTGTGTCTGTGAGTCTCTCAGGTGAGTGCTACCTGTCTCGGAGGCTGCTGGCTCCCAGGTAAGGAAACTGGCTGTCCTTGAGTCGCCCTTTGATCATCTGGTCCAGCGTGTCGTGAAGCAGAGGCTGATGCTGAGTGTACACGTTCTCCACACCCTGACAACACGCACGCACACACACACACACACACACACACACACGAAAAACTGTACTTTTAAAAGTGCAGGTGAGATCATGGAGGCGCAATAGAAAAAAACAGTTTAAACCCGATTCATCAAATAACAGTGACGACATTTAACACAAACCTTTTGTGCTGAAGAGGTTCTGTCATGTGTTTGTTTGTACCTTTAGTCCTTTGAAAAACTGTTTGGTGATGGAGACCGCGTCTGTGGGTGTGATGAGGTCACTTCCTCTGATTCTCTTCCCACCGTACTCCACCGCAGCCTGAACCATCTGAACGAAGAGAAGGGAAAGCACGAGCTTTACCGCTCTCACAAAACACGGCCCCTCATCTTTTCAGCCATCACGCTCAGCCAGGTTTTTAATCAGCACTGTGCATGAAAAAGCACGTTTTTAACCTCCACACGTCACAGACACTCTGTGTTTGAATGCTTCAGAAAGCAGTGACTCCTGGGCTGATTAACACTTATTCTCAGAGCCAGTAATGCAAACCACACAGCAACGTATCGGTACGGATACGGTGGAATATCTCAGGTTTTTGTCTCTGCCTGTCGGGGTCTTTGAACTTGAACTTTCCTTGAGAACAACTGAACCCTCAGCCTCATCCCTGCATATCTGTCTGTCCCAGGCTAACCATCTGTCATTTACATCCAAGGTTTTAGCACAGGTCTACATTTTAATCATCATCTTTACATAGAAACCAGCGAGTCAAGTCATGCTAACACCTAACTCAACTAAACCTTGTTAATCTGTTTTTTTAATGGACATTAAACTTTATTGTAACAGCTGTGAAAATAGCAACACTGGACGTGTTAGTCGAGCTGTGGACCCCCCAGTAGTCCCAGTTCAATTAAAAAGGAGGGCAGGGCTACTGCGCAGTACAGCCACGAAAGCCGTGTGAATGGCCCTACATCCTGTGTGCGAGTTATGTGTTGCATGACGGTGTGTGTGTGTGTGTGAGCGAGCACCCAGGCCCCCCCCCACCTACACAGCAGTTCTCCGCCCCCGAGGGAAGCAGTCAGACGTGTCATTGTGAAGACGTTTCAGCATATTCGTGTCCAGATGTTTGGATCTGGATTGATGGAAAGATTTCGCTCCTACGTTACAGTTGGGAGGAAAACTGGCTCATCAATTTAAAAAAATAGCTTAGACATTTTTGTTAACCCTCTGGGGGCACAGACATTTCAAAATTTTGCTCCCCAAGTAGGTATTTCTCCATTCAGTTGATTGTAGCTAAAGTTTTCCTGTATTATCGATTGCAGCTGCTGATATTCTAGAAATTTACAACTTCTTTAAATGAAATAAACATCTTGTATTTTTTATCCCTTTTCATGCCACAATGAAAAATGTCGTGTTTTCTTTATGTGATCTGATTGTTGTAGCACTTACCCCACCAGGCTGTCAGCGGGGTGTTTATGGCTTTTAAAGCAGTTATGATGCTTAATACTGGAGCTTATGAAGGGCAGAGGAGAGATTGTTACTTGAACACATAATGCTTGTTCTAGGTCCAGTAGAGGACGATGAAGGAATACGATCAACCAGGTCTGAGAGCCTGGTGGAAACATTTATACCTGGATATCCGATGTTACCTGACTGCTGGTGGTATTTTGAAGATTACAATTCAGAGACAGAACATCTGACATGGATGAGAACTTATCTATAAGTGTGATCGTCTTTATACGCGAGGTTCGTGAGTTCCTAAGGAAACACATCGTCAGCATAATGAACTCCTTTAACATCCACGTTTGGTCAGATTGCTGCCACTAGTGGCTCGATAAAAATGACAGGAAGTGAGGGAGAAAGCAGACAGGCCTGTCTAACGCCCCTCTGTAGACCGACGCTTTGTCAAGTAAGAGCCTTTATCCTAGCACGAGCATTTGGAGAGCTGTCTGTTACCCTGCGGTGACGCTCAGACACTCCTCTTCTGCTCAGCTCGTCCATCAGAGATGACAGGATGCTGCTGCTGTGGCGCTCGTACCTCAGAGCGTAGAGCATGACGAGGCGGACGGCGTCCAGCTCAGACACGCGTGGATTTTGCAGCAGTCGCCGCACATTCTGAAAGAAGATATTGTGTTATGACCCAAACAAGCAGGAAAGGAAGACAGGAAGTCAACACAACGCATCCAGAATGACCTTCATTTATGACACATTCAAAAAACCCGTGAAGCTCAGGAGGACGGAACAGCTGACATTTACCTGCTGAGCGCTCGAGTGGTCATTCTGACAGGCCAACTCCTGCTCCACCTCCGACACCTCCATCAGCTGCCGCTCCGACACTAGTCGGGACAGCTCGCCCACCACCGTCACATGTTTGGACACGGTCCCCGACATCTTCTTAAACTGGGGGTAGTTATCTACAAATGCCTACAGTGGGTGACAAAGGACACAAATCATCAACATTTTTTGAAAAGCATCACATAATTAAAACATTCAAACATTCCACAAATACAAGAAAAAATAAATAGAAAAGTTTTCCTTCCATCTATTTTCTGCTCCTTATCCAGGTCCAGCAGTTTGAGCACAGAAGCCCGGCCTTCCTGGGTCTGGCCTGAGCCCTCTTCCCAGGGACACGCCCAACATTCAGTTTAATTATATTTTATTTATAAAGCGTCAAATTACAAAAACAACAGTCGCCTCAGGGCACTTTATACTGTAAGGTTGACCCTACAATATTACATAGAGAGAAAAACCCAACAGTCATATGACCCCCTATGAGCAGCACTTTGGCGACATTGGGAAGGAAAAACGGACACTCATGCAGCGTTCCATGACCAGGATGGAAAGCACATTGCTCCCCCTGAATCCAAGGTTCGGCTAACAGATGGGCTCTCCTCTCCATCACCCTGGCATAGAGGCTGAGGAGTGTGATCCCGCTAAAGCGGGACGGTTCTCCCATTCCAAGGGAACGCTCCCTGCTCTATTCCGGCCCATTTGTCAGCCAATCAATATCCAGCAGTTGCTCACGTCATCTGATTCCAACAACCAGCAGTCAGGAGGGCTGCAGGGAGCGCATCTCGGGTGAGGGAAAACTCCTCTGCTGTCTGACTTCGGTGCACAGACGGACACATCTGTGGTCCATAAAACCAGATTTAGGGACCTCGGGTCACATCTCATCCACCCTGTTGGCCCTGACTGGATAACTTTTTAAATACGTCAACCTCAGCGACTCACTGGGTGATGAGTACAAATAAAAGTCTTAAATACAGGAGACTCCAAATCAGAAGTTAGGAAATGCAAGTTTCTGGGCCACGCCCCAA
Organism: Perissodus microlepis; assembly: GCF_051167445.1. Taxonomy (NCBI): domain Eukaryota; kingdom Metazoa; phylum Chordata; class Actinopteri; order Cichliformes; family Cichlidae; genus Perissodus; species Perissodus microlepis. The sequence continues at coordinate 704,179 of NC_140481.1, forward strand.
CAACGCAATCTTTAAGCCTTACGGTTGTTATCCATTCAATTTCATCCATCCAACCATCCTCTTCTGAATGTCTTGATGCTCAATCATCCAGGTAAGTAAATCTCCAAAAGTTGATTCTGTTCATCTGGACGTAGCGTTTGGGGGAGAAACGTTTCGTCATCATCAGGTGACTTCTTCAGTCTCAGCTGACTGTTGGTCTCGTACGACGTTACATCTCTCTTCACTTGCATCCCAGTCACAGAAGCGTTGGAGGTAGTTCGTAAGAGATTACAGGATGACCTCAGCAGCAGGACCGCTCTCAGCATCCACCAAGTGTGTTTGAACTGTGTCTTCATTCCACCTACTTCACATACAAGGGTCAGTTCTACAGGCAGAAACATGGGTGTGCCATGAGCTCCCCAGTTTCACCCATCGTGGCCAATTTGTACATGGAAGAAGTGGAAAAGAGGGCTTTGCTATCCTACCCTGGAACACCACCAAGCCATTGGTTCAGATATGTGGATGACACCTGGGTGAAAATCAAATCTCAGGACGTTCCACAGTTCATGGATCACATTAACTCGGTGGACCGACACATCAACTTCACCAGGGAGGATATGAAAAGTGGCAGGTTAGCCTTCTTAGACTGTGAGATTTCCATCAGGGCTTTGATCAGTGGCCATGAGAATTTGCATAATTATGATGAAGGAACTGACCTCCCAGCCCATTGTTCCCTCAGTGGGCTGGTTTCAGTCATTATGCAAATGTCCTGTTTATAAGATTGAAACCTGCAGTCAGCTGAGACTGAAGACGTCACCTGATGATGACGAAACGTTTCTCCCCCAAACGCTACGTCCAGATGAACAGAGTCAACTTTTGGAGATCCTCTTCTGAAGCAGAGTCATGGTGGGTAAGCAGGTTCTTACAGACATCCTCCCCCCGCCTCACACTTTCCCTCCTGGGAGATACGAGGCCTTCCGAGGCTAGTCAAGGGGTTTTTGTGTCTACCCTGGGATCTCCTCCCTGTGCCCAGAACGCCTCCAATGGAAGGTGCCATGGAGGCATCCTAATCAGATACCCAAACCACCTCAGCTGGCTCCTTTTAACACAGAAGAGAAGCAGCTCCACTCCATCTGGAGGTTTGAGTTACTCGATCTGTAAGGCTGAGCTCAGCAACCCTGCACAGGAACCTCATTTCAGCTGCCTTTCAGATTTCATGACCACAGCTGAGGGCTGGAATGTAGGTGGACTGCTAAATCAAGAACTTTGGCCACCTCTCTCTTCACCACGACAGTCCAATACAACGCCCACATTAGTGCTGACACTGCACCAACTCGCTGGCCCGATTCACGCTCCACCTCCCCATCATTTCAACTCTCTTGCTTGTGGCGACCTCCATCCTCCAACCCAGAGGGAGCATTCCATCATTTTTCAGCAGTTGCTATGACGGGGAAATTAACTACAGAGGCCAAACCAGTTGTGTATCAGGCTGTAAACATGATTATTTCTGCATTTTAACACAGGAGTCCAAGGGGACTGACTCCCTGCTGAAGCCTCTGGACTGCAGAGGAACTCACATTTGGGGTCGATGTTCATGTAGTAAAACCTTTAAACTTGTATCAGTAAACAAGCTGAGCCCTGGCTGGAGCCTGACCTTCATGTCTGAGATGGACTCCAGCTTCTGTTGTTCTTTTGGCTTTTTCTTTTGGAAATCCTCCATCAGGTTCTTTATGTTGGTGCCAATCTCTCCAAAGTTCAGGTACAGGTTCTAACGAGGAGAAGAGAGAGCGAGGTTAGTGACTGTTAGGACTCGTTTCTGCTCTGACAGTTACCATTGTAACCTGGACTGAAGGGGCAGCTGAGACATCACATTTTTAAAGTCTGCTAGAAACCTACCAACATGACGAGCGCAGCTTGTTTATGTCACTCATTTCAATCCCATTAACGCTGAGCACAGATGCTGACAGATGTGAGCAGATGTGCTGCTGTGTGAGACTCACGTTGGCGTAGAACTCGTCATTCTCAGCTGACAGGACCACCTCTCTCAGGTCTTTGCTGATCCCGGGGACTCTGGACAGGTCGATCCTGTTGTTGTTGAGGCCAAGCAGCTCGTGGACCATCGCCTGGTATGTCCACTGCAACACAGCGAAAGCTCGTAAACACGCACGCACTTCACACAGACACACAACCAGTGAATTTATGATTTGCTTATTTTGTACACACAACAGCCATCAAATGAAAGTGACAAATGAGCTGCAGAGGATGCAGTGTGAAAGATGACAGAATTATTAAAAGTGTAAAAGATTTCCTCTAATTCATTTCTTCATCGATGTCACAGAGGACAGCGACCGGTCACCTGATTGAGCAACGGCGTGATGGCATCGTCGCTGCGGTCCAGGATAAGCAGCAGAGGAGGAACTTCAGTCTTCCTGAAGTCAAACAGCTCGTACTCCTTCGTGATGATTTGCTGACAACAAACAAATAAAATACTGAGTAGTACTTTTATTCTTCAGAGTACTACTTGAGTAAAAGTGTTAACAGCTTGAGGCTCAAGTGTTTTAACCAAAGTGCTCAGGTTACAGCACAGAGCTGACATCATCTTTGAACAGCCAACAGGACACTCGGCGCTAAAATAACCTGTAGTGGCATTAAAAGCACTTTTCAGTGAGGTCGTGTGTGATGACGTGTGTGATGCTGCTGCTGTGGAAACCTTGACGCTCTCCGCGAGCCGCTTGGACATGTCTGAGGACAACTGGTAGCGGATCATCGGACATTTCTTCAGAGCAAGCAGGACGGAGGTCAGTCCCTGAGTGCAGCGTGCCAACATAGAGGGTTCCCAGCTCCGCCCCTAAAACACACACAGGTGATGTGATTGCAGCATGTGGAGCTTTTTAGGGCGGAGCTCTGACACTGAGGGCCTTGTGGTTCTTACCCGAGTGACTCCCTGCAGGTTCAGGGAGAACAGGTGAGGATTCACAGCGATGAAGTCTCCGTAGAACTCCTGCAGACACACACACACGCGGACACGTGCAGACACACACACACACGCGCAGACACACACGCACACACACATGCACACGCGCAGACACACACACACGCACACGCACAGTAAGCTATACTTCTGCTACTTTGGTTTTGATGATGTCACTCAGGTGTGTAAAGGGTTAGAACTGTGTTCACAGCAAACATGACGCCGAGTTTGTCCTCGTGATGCTCACGCAGGGAGGACGACAGCTTGCCAGGACATCCTATGAATTCTCAGACCTCGGCACAGTTTTGTTCTGTGTCTGCTTTAAAATTAAATTTGATCAAACAGCTCGGCCCGACCACAAACCGCCATAGTAAGCTCCTCCTCCATTTGTGACTGTCAGCATCTCACCTGACACTTGGAGAAATGATGATGTAGCACTGATGGTCATGCAGGCCAAACTGGATGTTAATAGCAAGGAATTCTTTCATATTACATACATATTCATAACCGTAGCATGTTGGGCTACATGTTACTGATGTCATCAGATGAAGGCGTCACAGAGGAACACTTTCAGCTGAATGTAGCTCTAGTCAACTTAAACTCTGATTATAAACAAGTATTTGTTGTATTATTAGAGGAAATGTTTAATCAGTGAAATAATGATCTGTCCAAAGATTGAAGGTTTCCACATGTCGGACGTGAATCACGGTTAACTGGATCCAGCCTAAAAATCACAAACGTGCCGCCGTTACCCAAATCACTATGTTCACTGATGAGATGGAAAAACCAACAGCTGTTTTTCTGCTCCTGATCTCACTCTCAGTTGCTCCTTTGACTCAAAGCTCATAATTAGTTGAAAAGAACAACCCAACAAAGCAAACGGTCGAGTTCACAGGATTCATGTTGGTTAATGAAACTGAAACAATGAGAAGATGACACAAAGATTTAACCCTGCAGCATCAGCTGACCTCTCTCTGCAACAAGGAGGTGAAGACAGAAAAAGACCCTGGACTAATATTATTATATTAATGTTGTTAAGATGTATTTTGGCAGAGTCAAGTTCAGCTAAAAATGAGCCGCCATGACTGACAGAGAGATCTTTCATCATGTAGAAATATTAAACCCCCACGCTTCCTCTGAGGTCCTGACACTCACCTGGACTTCAGCCACCACTTCCTGTTCATCAGCCTCAGCCAAGGCCTTGATCTCACTCTTACTGATCACGTTGCTAAAGTCTGAAACACACACACACACACACACACACACACACACACACACACACACACACACACACACACACACAGAGCAGTCAGTTGATGGACTTCAGGTACAAACAAACTTCTGCCCCAAACCAAACTCCAGAGAAGAAATCTCTGATATCTGTTCAGCTGACAAGTCCACAGCTGTAAGTGGAAGATACCTCACATTTGATGACAGTGTCACCCTGTTTAATCAGACTGCATCATTAAAAGCAGCAGGATTCGCTTTTAGCAGCCCCTCTTCAATGTGTATAACGAATTTTCTGATAAGATTGCTGATCTCTAGGATTCTGCAGCAAAGCTAAACTCAGTTGTGTATCTTAGCTTCCGAACTATGTTTGAACTGTCCGAGGACAACGAGTGCCAAACCAGCAACCCTGTTCTCCTCTCACTCCAGCCCTAACTGTCACTGTGGAAACTTACAGATGAAGTAGACACTGTACTTGGGCCTCCTCAGCTCCTGGATCAGGTGCTCCACATTCTCCTGCAGCAAGCACACAAACACACAGTTGCAGATGGTGTTACCTCACACACAGACACACACACAGAGTTACTCAGAGGGCGGTTTGTACCTTGGTGGGCCGCAAGAAGCAGATGGCTTTAAGGTGCTTCATGTTATCCCTGTTCTGAGAGTCAATCCGCTCAAACAGGTAAACCTCCTTCTGCAGGATCTCAGACTGAGTGTACACCACGCTCACTATACTGGTCTGAACACACAGACGCACACACACAGACACAGACACAGACACCATCAGACACAGTAACGTTGCTGTAAACACTGCTGAGCACCAGCACCGCTAACAGTCCTGGGTCGGTGCCTCACCGTCTCCTTGTCCATGAGCAGCACCTTCATCCCGGGCCCGCTGATCTCGATCATCTTGGAGATGTACTGCTTCACCGCGAGCGTCACATTCATGATGGCGACACTCAGAGACCACAAACAAAAACAAATAAACAAAGAGCAGCGGCTGCAGAGAGGGTTTTTTCGTCTCTTTACCTGCGGAGCTGCTATAACAACACTGGAGCAAACTTCCTTCCGGGTCCCTGACGTCACGTGCCACACGCACTCTGCTTGCGTCATCGGGTTCTGAGAGATTTTTCTAAACTGGTAATAATAATAATAATAATAATAATAATAATAATAATAATGCACGTTGATATTGCCTTTTAGGCTGACGTAGAATAACATCCTTCAGTCAGAATTTTAAAATGGAAAAACGTAAATTACACAATTCCACTCGTGAAATGCTTTATTTATACCAAAAACAACAACAACAACAAATACTAGTCTTCGTTAACATGTATATTATTTGCATATAAATATATTTACTGATTTCTTTTTACATTTTGTTGGTTGTTGTGTTAGAAATCGCCACACCATCCTAACACTTTGGGCTGGAAAGTTTAGGTAGATTCCGGAGCTGTTACATTAGAGCCTTTGATGGTCGCCGTTCATGTCTTTAATCAGAGTTTATAGACTCTGTAAATAAAAACAGTCCCAAACTGATTAATTCTGTGTTGCTAATAATTAGCTTAGCATTAGCATGCCAAAGATAAGAAGCATGCCACAACTGTTAGCGTGCCGACATAGCGCTGAACTCTACTTAAACTGGCAGAGTGTGGTGCTTAAACTGAGCGTATTTATCGTCGATAAGCAAAAACATCCGGTTACGAAGAAGAAAACATTTAATAAACCACATATCAAAACAGCTGCTGTGAGCCCCACGGAGAGGTATCACTCCGCTCCGTCTGAATGTAGTCCCGTAACAGCAGCGCAAACGGGAGGTTGTTGGCGGAGGGATACGGTTGTGCTAGCAGGAGCAAACGACATCTGCAACGTGTGTGTGAAGACCACACATTATTCATTTTATTCCTAAAGGAAAAGCACACTGTTCACAGGCGGAATTTTAACGGAATATATAATTGTTTTGCACATTAAATGTCCGGATAAGGTAAGCGTCTGGTTGGTATACTTTTTCAATGGATGTCATCCAGAGTTATTGAAGTCTCTGAGTTAGCAGCTCGGCTAGTTAGCATAGTTAGCTCAATGCTAAGTTGCAGTGTGGAGAGACTGTAGGGAAAGATAATGGTGTATAGATTTGTTTTTATCACTCAACTTTTAGTAGTTAGAAATCAGTAAGTGAAACGTCGTTGAGCTTTAGCACGCTAAGCTGCAGCTGTGGTTACTGAATGTGTTTTAATTGTGTTTTGAAACTTGCTCATGAACTAAATGTATTAATGTTTTTTAAGCTCTGTTGCTTCTAATAGAGTTTAAGGTCAACTATAACAACTTTGAGCTACTCCCTTTATCAGCTACTAATGAAATCCCTTTGTTGTTGAAAATAAAATATTAATAGGAGCTCCTTATTGATGAAGTTGGCACTGCTAACTTTGAGATAGCCACTAGCAGAATGCTCATACAGAGCAGCTGACATATTTATGAATGAAAAAGGTTCAGATCTGTGTAGAACTGCAACACTAAACTCGTTGAGCTTTGAATTAGGTTTTTAAAATTTGTTTTCAAAGATTTAAGCCAGAAGGAAATAATTTTAGTTTGAGATTTCCTTTTGTGTTCAAAAATAACATTGGTATAATTAGCCACATGCTCTTTGTTAGGAACCCCGTGAAATGCTTTTATAAAGCTTATTTTGACTGATGTCCTGTTTGAATTGCAGAGTTGATTTATTAGACTGTATTAAAAAGGAGGTCTCTATAGATAATTTCCCTGTTCAGAACAACTGTACCTGGTGAATGTTTTTATAACTCACCTGTTCAAATTGGATTAATGCTTAATATTTGCATTTTTAGAGGCATGTTTGGCTGATGGGTGCACACTGACGGAGGTGGTTCTAGCTGCTAGCTGGAGCCTCTAGTTTTTGTGCAGGTTTGTCTCACAGGTGTGTCCTTCCAGCAGGCAAGGAGATGACGACAGAGGTGGAGAGGCCAGCAGGAGGCACAGCTGACCAGGAGATGAAATGTAATGAAGAGGAGGAAGAGGTCCTGCAAGAAATAGATGATGAAGGTTAAAAAAACTCCAAACAAACAATTCTTTACAACGAAATGAATTCAGCATATGCAGGTTATCCTTTCATTATCTCGATTCACTTAACTAACGGCCGTGTCTAAGAATCTGTATTTATTAATGATGCTCATCAGGGAAGCGCAAAGATTTTAGAGGCTGCTGAAAAACTTTACACCCTCCTACTCTTTCTGCAGAGGTCCGAAGGACCAGCAATAATGACATTTTATTCCATGACGTAAATTAGTCTTTATATATGTAGCATCTCATGTCCCCTTTAAATGACGAGTAAGTCTCGTACCAATTGTGATGATTAGTCCACGGACGCGGCACCACGGACGCGGCCTTCACCCAAAGGCTTTGGAATTTAACATCAGTAAGGCCTTCAGATCAAATAGACCAAATATGATTGAGTCTGTAGGATTTCAGTAGGAAGCTGTTAGCATTTGGATAAAGTTCAGCACCTGATAAAAGCAAAGTGACCGTAGAGTTTCCTCTTAAATTCAAATTGGCTGATTGTTGTGATCAGACAGCTGATTAAGTGTGTGTCGCGTGTTCAGGTCTGCAGGAGGACGCTGCCCCCCCACCAGTCCATATCATCCCTATCCCAGTCCAGCCTAATGCAGAGAACAGCTGCGGGCCCCTCACAGACAGCAGCGCAATGGAGGTACTGGTTGATTCTTGATTATAGATCGACTGCTGGTTGTTGATTATAGATCATCTGCAACATTTCAAACATGTGATGTGTTCAGTCTGCAGGTGCTTCTCTAAGCTTCAGGGTCAACGGTCAGCTGGTCCCCCTGCTGCCTGGAGGTCAGTCCCAAACACTTTCAAGTAGAAGTACTTCATTAATATCTTTGTTCATACTAGAGATGGACCGATCCGATATTACGTATCGGTATCGGTCCGATACTGACCTAAATTACTGGATCGGATATCGGAGAGAAATAAAAAATGTAATCTGATCCATTAAATATCAAAAAAGCACCTCACAAAACTTGCGACACGGCGTAACTCAGCTCATAACCTCAGCACGTCGGAGCAGTGTGCTCACGTGATAGAGCGGCTGTGGCGTGCGAGACCTCTCGGCGCTCTGGTTGAGCATTTGGAGCCTCGCTACCAAACCAGCATTTCATCTCTGAGGAAGTTATCCCAGAGAGAAGTAAAACATGTGTGTAAGTTCATCTCTGAATGTTTGTAAAGCATTCATACAGCATGCTACTTCAATCATGAAACTGATCAATGATCAGCTGATCGGCTTTTCTCTCTTCTTTGTTTTTGGCCCACTTTGTGCCAGAAAGAGGAAACCAGCGGCTGAACAACAGCAGCACGTTTAAGCTTAAACTGTTGTTAGAATTTATTTAATATTACTTTCTACACCAGGATCTTTTTCTACGTAGCTGACGGCTGGTAACTGTGCAGGGGCGGATCTAGCAAAGTTTAGCCAGGGGGGCCGATAGGGCATGAACAGGGAAAAGGGGGCACAAAGACATACTTTTCTTTCTTATTCTCATTTAAAATGTCGAGCTTTTAATAAATAATTATCTGAATCTTACACCCAAAGTTTTAATCTGATGTAAAATGTATAGAAGTCCATTACTGTATATAGTAACTGTTAAGTCTAATATACCCTAGTAAGCTATAGTACTTTTTCCTTTGGGAAGGTACCATCTGTGCAGCCTGCAGTTCTGTTGAAGAAAGATGTTGAATCTGTTTAATTATTGTGGAAAAATAATTTATTTCTGTGCATTTTTTTTTACATGTGCATTAAATTAAAGTTGATTACGTTGATTAATCATCATGAGGTGGAGGGTGGGGGGTGGTTCCCTATTTTTTTTTTTTTTTTTTTTTTTTTTTTTTTTTTTTTTTTGCTGGGAGTTTGCAACCCTATTAGTCAGGTTGTTTAAGATTTCTGCTAAGTACTCGTTAAAATACCAGAATAGGGAGGATGGAGCAGGTTTAAGTTTATTAGATTGATCAGTTTTGCTGAACTATGAAATATTTTGGGTGCAGTGTATTTTTTACATACAGGTATAACAGAATAGCTTTAGTGTTGTTGTTTATTTAAACTCGAGTATGAACTTATACAAAATGCAGCAAGATATTAAAAAAACAGTTTCATTGATTTAAAAAAATACATATCGGATTCATATCGGTATCGGCAGATATCCAAATTTATGATATCGGTATCGGACATAAAAAAAACTGGTATCGTGCCATCTGTAGTTCATACAATCTGCCCTCGTGAGTCAGTCGCCGCTAAACAGTGACCCTGAAGCTCTGTGTTCATGTTTGACCCTTGTGCCCTCCACAAAAAAATGTGCACACACAAAATTGCCATAAAATCCTCATATGACAATATTATTTTCTGCTTTTTTTTTCATAAATCACTTAATGACTTTGAGACCTTTTCAAAATGATAAAACATTAAATTATTTTCACAATTTTAATCATTTAAATGCCCGTTTAAACATTTGAATTAAGTATTTATTACAATAATTCACAAAAACAATTCTTTTCCTGGATAGCCTGAATATTACTTCATAGTTCATATGCTCCGTTATATTTATCTTTTGTTGTTGAAGTTTGCATAATAACTGTTTCCACTGATGACTCAGATCTTGATTAGAAAATAGTTTCAGACACACAAATCACTCTGGGGCCTCCATGGTGGTCACACGGCTCCATCATATAACTGGCAGTAATACAAGTGTCATGCATTGTCCTACAACAGGAAAAGGGTTGAATCTGGGAAAATAGAGTAAAAATGTCAAATATCACGACTATTCTTCAAAATAAAATGCTGACGTTACAGAATGCATGGTTTTATACTGTAGTGGCAGAGAGATTAAACATGTGGTTTCAATGGAAATAAATGTGGCGTTTTTGTCCAAAAGGTGTCGAGAGGCAAAAGATTTTCTCCAAGACTCTAATCACCAGGGCTGGGCAATCTCAGGCCCCGAGGGCCGGTGTCCCTGCAGGTTTTAGATGTGTCCTCGAACCAACACAGCTGATTTAAATGGCTAAATTAGCTCCTCAACATGTCCTGAAGTTCTCCAGAGGCCTGGTAACGAACTAATCATGTGATTCAGGTGTGTTGACCCAAGGTGAGATCTAAAGCCTGCAGGACACCGGCCCTCGTGGACTGAGATTTCCCACCCCTGCTCTAATCACTAGGGCTGGGTGTCGTCACTGATTTCTAGAACCGATTCGATTTGAATCTGGGAAGTTTTGACTCAAACAGTCAGAAATGTTTTAATTCTGATCATTCAGTACTAATTCGTCAGGTCTGCGCTTTGTGTTTATATCTTTGTGCTCTCATTTGCTGTTTTAGCTGTTTGGTGGTTGTTGAAACAGTTTTGTGAACTTTAACCTGAGATTCTGGCAAAATACATTTATATTTAAAAATCGATTCAGGATTAAATGAATCGATATCACTTTATTCAAGATAAAATCGATTTGAATTGATAAATCAATTATTGAAACCCACCCCTACTAATCACCACTGATGTCCCCCATACTATTTATCATATGGAAAATGACTGTTTTTCTGTGAGTGGTTGCCATAAATAATGAATAATTAAAAGGTCTAAACTGGCATTTCAAGGGTTGAAATCCTAAAAATGGTTTGATTGTTTTGATCAAACGGCTCATGTTGTGTGTCATGTGTTTCTGCGTCTATCCTGCAGGGGGCACTGCAAAGCTGAAGTTGCGTGCTCATCCTGAAGGTTCAGCCAGTGGTTTCACCACGGTCCAGATCCCTGTCACGCTGACCCTTCACAGTCCTGCAGGGATCCAGTACATCAGCACCACTGCCTCTCTGAGTGCCTCCCCTGCTCCTGCCCCCACACCCATCATCACAGGTAATCCCTCCGCCAGCAGATGTGGAGCAGTTCAGGTGTTCCTCAGGCTAACGCAGACTCTCTGTGCTCCAGGCGTGATCTCTGGTGAAGCAGCTCAGAAGGTTCTGATCGACCACAACGTGAACTTCAACCCTCCGTCCGGGTTAAAGAATCAACATTCTGCTGCGGCATCACCATTCACCTCATCGCAGGCCACGCCCCCCCCAGCACCTGGCAGGACCAAAAAGCGTCCGAGCAGCAGATCTGCAGCACCGCACACACTGCTGCACAAAGGTTTGACAACTCGTCTGTGTGCTCAAGTCTGCAGAGATGATAGAGAGCAAGCCAAATAAATAAATAAATCCCGTCGTACCTCAGTATGTAGATGGTTTGAACTCATCGCCATGACTCTAAGCAAGACGAGACCATACAGAGTTAGAACATTTAAATTTCAGCCCCAGTTTGAATTCCGTGATCATAAAAACTGCATCGTCTGGGTAAAACTGCTCATTTACCCCTAATTTTACTACAGATGCTTGTAAATCAAATGAAGTCATTCTGTGTACGTGCAGGAAGTAGAATCTCAGTGTTCAGCTTAATTCAACATGACCAAAGAGTTAACTAGTACTAAATGTCAGGGTTCACTTCCTTTATTCATCATACAGTGTTTCCTAGTTTGTCCTTGTTTTTTGATCTTCTTTGGTTTGGTTTTTATGTTTTTAGCAGTTGTTCTTACAGAAAGGAAGCCCGTAAGAGTTTAACTCGTGTAAAGGATCAGAACAAAAACTGTGAACAGAACTGTCTCTGGACGTAAGGAGCGCTGTTGTTCCAGTTAGCCTTCCTGTTTCAACCATATTAATACATTTGAGGTTTACACTTGACTGTCAGTCCTCCAAACCAGCACCTCGAGCAGATCAGATGGAGAAAACATGTTGATGGATTCTCTCACAGCTGCTAGGTACGAAGTAACCAGGCGGTTGTCATGGCTACAGTTGCTGATAGAGCTTTTCTTTGGGTCTGCAGTCATTACACCCGTTTACCAGAGTTACCTGTGAATGAAGACTGCCTGAGCTCACAGTCATCTGTACACAGAAAGGCTGAGCCAGTGCTTCCTTCTACTGCCGGCCTGTATTTCAGAAAGAGCTGATTTAAATGTATTGAAAGACTGATGCTGGATTAAGAAATGTACCTTCAGCTGGTCCAGTTTCCTACACAAAACAAACATAAAACGTTGATCAATCATATTAGAAGTAGATTTAAAACCAGTGAATAGTAGTTTTTTCCTTTTATGGAACTGGATGAATGTTTTCAAAGCTCTGATGCAGCGCGCGTGATTACAGTGTCAGGCTGGAGGGATTTCTCCTGCAGATGTTCTCTGGCCCCAAAACTGTGTCGTCTAAACCTTGAAAATAACAAATTACTGTATATCAAGCATTCATGTTTTTCACATTATAATAAAAGAAAGTTCTTAACTTTAAAGTTAGGTCCTGATCACATACCTCTGAAGATTACGGTACCTCCGTCTCCCAGTCCTCTGATTGGTCAGTTGTCAGGCTGTCAGTAGACCTTTACCTGCAGCGTCAGGTTACCATGGTGATTTAGTCAGCTTCATTATTGATAAAAAGCTGACACAAACCCAAAGATGACCCCTAACCCTGTGGTAAGACTTTGTGATTCAGACTCGGATGAAGATGTGGACGTAGGTGAAGACACAGGTGTGAGGGAACACGGATGCTGAGGAGTGAGGTTAGGACTCAGGTGAGGTGGGGGCTTCAGTTCTGAGTGCTGTTATCGTGGACTCAGGACTGTGATTAGGGTTCAGGTGAGGTGGACTGTGTTGTAAAGCATTCAGGTGCAGGGCTGCTTCAGGTTGGAATTCTGCTAAGGTGTAGACTTGGATATGTACTCAGCTGTCGTGTCCCCCCTCAGGTGAGTTGGGTCCCGTGCGCCCCCCCGACTGCCTCGTCTGCACATCGCAGTACAAATTGATCACAGAGCTGCGAGGATTCATGTGTGTAAGTCCTGCACAGCCACCTCTTTACACCTCTACCTGTGTCATCACACAGCCTGATTAAAACCCTCTTCCCCTTCTTCAGATGTGCAGCCCAGCCATCATGCAGAGTCTGAGGAACCTGAAGAGGAAGAAGAAAAGCAAACACCACAGGGGGAGCAGGGACAAAATCAGAACCCTGAAACCCAGCAGAGACTCTCAAACCAACAGTAGGGTGTCCAAAACCAGACCAGGACCCTCTGCTGTGAGTTCACACTGCTGATCGATGAGGATCTACTCCAAGAGAGTCACCCGATGAACCTTTTTCATGTGATGTGACGTCATTCTCCTTCCTGTGTGTCTCCTTAGTCTAAAGGTGTTTCTCCTTCTCAGAGGGCTCACTGGTCATCTGGTGATCTCCTGACCAGCCAGGTTAGCACCTCCGCCTCCCTTCCTTCCCTCTGCGACCCTTCTGAGCCAGATCTGTTTGGATCCCTGCCCAGCTCGCCTCACGGCAAACTTGTGATCCTCGTGGAGGATTTTTATTATGGCTCCGCCCCCGGACAACACCCTAAGAAATGCAACCTGATGGGCGCAAAGTACAGCGAGCCATACCGCTGCATCCACTGCCCCAAGACGCTCGGCAACAACATCGAGTGAGACTCTGGAGATTGTCTTAAACCTGCCTTCTATTAAATGAGCAGCAGGATGTGCCTCCTGTGCTTATACAAAAGAGAATGGGCCATTCTCATGAATTCATGCTCTCCTATTGAATATAGCGTGACATGAATTGTGGACTTGATCTCAAGTCATTAGATGTTTGGTTTGTGTCTTCAGTTGTGACTCCTTCGTATATGTTGCAGGTTGATGAGTCACATGCAGCAGCATGTGTCCATGATATTTCAGCGGGACTCTGCGTTCTCGTGTCCTCACTGTTTCCGTCACTTCCTGTCTGCTGGGAAGCTGCAGAGTCACGTGGAGGCCGTCCACAATCAGTGCGAGTCCAAAGGTCTGTGACAGCATAACCCGTTACCCTTTGGTTGGTTAGCGGTTACAGGATGGCCTGCTGATCCCGAGTGCTTCCCACTGTAAAAAGGATGCTTCGGGTTTGTGTGTCTGTCATGCAGTGATGGATTTGTTTCTCGTTTGCCTTCGCAGCCACGTGTAGGATCTGCGAGCTGGCATTTGAAAGTGAACCTGCTTTCCTGTGGCACATGAAGACCACCCACAAACCGGGAGAGATGCCCTACATCTGCCAGGTTCGACTCCGAGCACCAGAAAGCCGCCCTCACCTTCGTCAGTGCTCGTTGTGGCCCGAGAGTTTACGTGCCCCGCTTTCTGTCTGCAGGAGTGTGGCTTCAGGTCGTCCTTCTACTCAGATGTGTGGTTCCACTTTGAGGAGTGTCACGCCAGCACCAGAAACTTTATGTGTCAATACTGCCTCAGAGTGTTGCGCCGCAACACCTGCTACCAGCAGCACTTTATCCGCCACCAGGTAGGTAACTGCTGCAGGTAATACAGCTAAAGGGTTTAACTTAGAAGAGCCGCGAGAGCTGAAGTGAAGGTTAAAATGTGTTACACAGTTAAATCAAAGGAAATCTAAAGCACAGAGGTTTTCTGGAACTACCATTGTTAAGATGTGTGTGTCCTACTGCGCTAGTGTCCAGTGGGGGTGGGGCATGGCTACGCAGAGGCGGGAAAGCGGCAGTAGAAGTTTGGAGTGTCAGGTTTTCTGTGGCTGTACGAAAGAAGGCGACCATTAAAGTAGGGGTGGGCGGTATAAACGGTATACGGTAGAAACGATATAAATTTGGCCAACGGTCGAGATTTTGACTATACCGCTCTAAGCTGCGCCTGTTTTGGTCAAAAGCATTGCAGCAGCTAAAAACATCATCTGCAAAATATTCTGGGCGACAGTCACAGCAAAGAGACGAAGCACTTTTGGAATATGCGGAAAGCCAAAAACTGCGCTTCCTCCACTTCCCTACCATTGATTCAGTAAAGTTGAATTCTCTGCAGCTGCTCTATGTATGTTGTTGCAGTATATTAATGACTAACCTCGTATTGCGGATGGATAATCTCAGTTGTTCCTAAGTTTGGTCCGTTTACAGCATCCTGCCATGCGATTGCATTTGTCCCTGACCACCAGAATCCTTCACGTTAACTTTTATCGAGTGGGGGAAAAAGTTGGTGTTCATCCTCCAGCTTCACTGTGCTAATGTTATGCTAACATAGCTGTGTAGCTAGCGACACGTAGCACATCATTATATACCAGGTAGTCCAACTTCAGTAACCCTGCAAACGTCACTGCTGTTTAGTTTTCTGTCTTCATTTATGTTGGAAGTGATAACAGAGCTGTACGTTTTCATTCATAAGGCACACTGTCGATTTTTGAGAAAATTAAAGGATTTCAAGTGCGCCTTAGTGTGTAAAATACGTTATACAGAAGAAAAGAATATATCGCGATATATATCGTTACCGCACATGCTTCAAATTATACCGTGATATGGATTTTAGGCCATATCGCCCAGCCCTACATTAAAGTTGGAGTTACTATGCCAGTTGTGTGATTATTGGACTAACACCATGATGACGTGGGTCCTTGGGTAGAGAGATTTCCAAAGGGTTGGTCTAGACTCTGAAACTCCACGTTCCAGGGTTTTTAGCCTGGAGATGTAGAGAGGAAGGAGACCAGTGAGTGAGTTAGGAGGAACACCATCGGTGTCCTTGTAGTTGATAGATCCCCGTTTCTCCTGGAATATCCAAATGTTCTTCCAGACCACATAAGACCACATTGGATATAATCCCTCCAGTAGGTTCTAGGATCTCGTCCTGCAGATAAACCTCTGTAACCTTGTCTGGCTTCACAGATATGCGAGCAGGGAGCCAGGAGTCCAATTCCCTCAATGTAACGTCCCTCTTATGTGAGCACACACACAGCCTGAAACAGGAAGCCCGGCTTAACAGAGAAAGCTGACATCCACTGGTGCGATGCCCGTTATCCCTGACTGGGGCTTTAGGTTTTATCAGACCAGCTAATGCAAAGAAAGCCTGGCTTTGTTGAACTGGACAGACACCAGCTTTTGTTTTTGGAGATAAAGTCCGAGGCACTGAGGGTTTGGAGAGGACCGAAGAGGAACGGGCTTGTTGATGTAAAGCAATGTTGAGGTGGAGTTTAATTCTGTGTGTTGGTGCATGTTTGCAGAAGAAGCGCGAGTTTGGCTGCGATAAATGTCGTCTCCACTTCCTGTACATAAAAGAGCTGGTTGAGCACAGAGTTCTGTATCACAGGACGCACATCAGACCACCTCAGCTCAGCGGACTCAAACCTGGAACCAAGGTAGGAACCAATATCCTTAGATAATTACAGATAATTAATAAACATAATTAAACCCCTTAAAGATAATTAAAACCCTGTGGGAGAAGCCTCACCTTTACTGAGTATCTCTCTGTCTGCAGGTGACGGTCAGGGCGTATTCTGTGGTTGGAGAATCTGAAGGTGAAGGACCTAAGACAACTGTTGCTTCATGCAAGGTGAGCAGCATGGAAACGCTCATCGCCTGAGCTTTCAGATCCAGCTCATCTGCTCTCCCATCCAAGACCGTTTTTTAGTTCGTTCCTGTTTAGAGACAGAAAATCAACCAATAGGTGGTTGGTTTGTTTAGAAACAGCTGACACGTTAACACAGACACACACTGTATGGTAAGTGCAAAGATGTTAGAATAAATCATTTGTTGCAGAAAGTGGAGAAAGCTGGAAATTAGCCGCTTGTTAGCCCCAGAACCTCATCTCTGCTCTTTGTGGTTCTGTTCGCTTCGAGTGACGGCCTCCAGCTCGCACTGCAGCAGGAAAGAGATTCAGCGCCTCCAATTAGGGCTGAGCGATATATTGAATATACTCCATGTATCAGGAGTTTTTCCACGTACAATGGTGGAAATGGCTTTATGGTAACAATAGAGTATAAATTGCCATGGTAACATTTGGATGTCTGCATGTTTGTTTGCTCCCCACACGCTGTGACTGCATCATTAATTCCCCCTCCCAACCAGCTGAAGTCATCCACTGCAAGGTTTTTTAAATGTCTGTGTACACACCAAAGAGCACGTTACATGAACCAGCTGTGACTGTTATGTGTCTGTGCGAGTTATCGCAGATCGTCCCGTGCGTGGGGCTGA
Source organism: Perissodus microlepis (assembly GCF_051167445.1). Lineage (NCBI taxonomy): Eukaryota > Metazoa > Chordata > Actinopteri > Cichliformes > Cichlidae > Perissodus > Perissodus microlepis. The sequence goes on from NC_140481.1 coordinate 721,414, forward strand.
ACGGCGCTGTCGCGTTAACAAGCTAACCGCGTTAACGTGTTAAGGAGCTAACGCATTGATGCCGGCCAGCCCCACGCACGGGGCGATCTGCGATAACTCGCTAATGGAGATTTGCCGCATTAATGCAGTTATGGCGCTAACGTCATTTTAACGAGCTCAACGCTGACAGCACTAATTTTTATATGTTCACAAAAGAGCACCTTTTAAATTTCAATGGTTGTATTTTGTGTCATGAATTCTTGCTGGATGTCCTTTTTGATCCTTTGTTAAAGGTGTTGACCACAGACGTTCTGTGGCAGAATCCTCTGTGCGCACCTGATGGTTAAAGAACAGTTAAAATAAAACGTGTCACATCAGATTTTTTGGATTCAAAGCAGAAAAAAACATTAAATGGTCGATTTGAATGAGTTAAGCAGTGAAATTTTAGACACTATATGATTGAAAATAACATTTGTCTTTGGAGGTTATTTAAACATATCGTGATGTAGCCAAAAAATATTGTGATTTTAGATATCCCCTCATATCGCCCAGCCCTACATCTAAGTCTGGGCGCCTCCTGGCTGAGGTGTTTTGCATGTCCTACCAGGGGGAGGCCCCGGGGCAGACCCAGGACACCCTGGAGAGATTAAATCTCTCGGCTGGCCTTGGCGTTCCCCTGGACGAGCTGGGGGTCTGGGCTTCTCTGAGCGTCTGTGCTTAGGCTGCTGCAGAGGATGGAAGGAAGGAAATCCTCCATCTTTTCAGTGGATTCTGTTTATTTCTTCTTTTTCTCCTCTGCCTTCATTTAGCTTTCTACTGTTTGTAGTTTTACCCAAAAATGCAGAAGCATATGGAGATGGGTGTATGTGTGAATAAAGTTTTTTCTTTCCTTTTATTCCCTCCTCACGTTCTTCTTCACGTTTTCTTTTTCTGCTCCAGGTGGTGGATGTTGCTCTTCCTACGTCTTCGCAGGAAGTTCCTCAGAGGAAACCAGTGGAAACGCTGGGATCGCTGCTGCTCAGCCTGAACCCGGACAGGTATCAGAGCTGGGGTTCCCTGGGTCATTGGAAAGTCTCAAGAAAATAATAAACAGGGAAAAATAGTCCCAAAGCCCCCGGTACCGGGTTCAAAGGGGGTCCTTTATGTAAATACGGACATGTGTGGCATCCACAGAAACCTCAGAATCTCAGCTAAATGCGCATATAAATAATTTCTATGACCTCCAAACAGCGAAAACAAGCCATGATTTTCAGAGCAGTTGCGTAATTGCGTCCACTAAACGCATACAACGGAGCTATGAACTCTCCCGACTTGATGTAACGGGTTACCAAGCCGAGCTCTCAAAGTTTCACCACGCTCCGACCAAAATTCACTGAACCAGCCGCAAAAAACCACAAATACACGTAGCGTGCCAAGTGTGCTAAAGCGGTAGCTGAAAGCTGCTGTAGCTACTGATAATGGCGCCCACGCATCAGAGCCAGTTCCATCAACAATCGCCATTTTCAGCCCAGTTCCAGACGCATGGCTGGATACGTTTAGGGCCACGTGGGGTATTCGCCTTACAACTTCTGATTGGAGGAACTGACATGAACACTGCCTCATTACCGTGATTTTTACTGCTCAGCTGAGGGTCCAGGCAATCTAAGGCAAGCCAAAATGTGACATCAAGAGACTGTGTGCCACCGATTGGCTGGTCAGTGGCGTCACTCGTTGAGTCACGAGAGCGTATCTTTCACGTGGCAGTCGAGGAAATGGTTGGATAAAAAAACACTGTGGTCCACTCAGACTGACAGAAAGCCGTACACGAATCACCAGATTTACATGGAAGTGCTCCACTGTTGCGACGTTAAAGTCACATACCAATGACGTCACAGGACTTCGGCTGCAGTGCTCTAACAACCCCCCATGCACAGTATGTGGGTGTCAACTGTAGTGAAAACGTACCAACACCCAGTCGAGCAGAGTAGATTCTAGTAGAAAAGGGCTACATGTTATATCTCTGTGGCTCAGACTCTGCTGACAGCTTCGCCCAGCAGGGCGGCGCCACTGCACAGAAGCTTTGTTGTTCAGCCTCTCTCTCGCTCCCTCACTTCCTCTCTCTCTCTCTCAGGCTGTCTCGGCCGCTTCAGCGCTGCCTCGAGTGTCTGAACTCAGTTCCTGACCTCAGGACGCACTACCCTTCTCTGGTCCATTGCTCGCTCTGCAGGTTCATCACCTGCTGCTCCACCTCCTACGCCAACCACATGATCAAGTATGCGCCTCTGATTGGTCATCTCACAGTCTCTTTTGTTTGTTTGTTTTCCTGAACTGTGCGACTGTTTTTGTTTCTAGTAACCATGCGACCTGCAAGAAGGTGCCGCCGTACCAAACCATCTTCCAGTCTGACCCCAAGTAACCAGACCAGCAGAATCAGATCAGTGTGATCAATTATCTACAGGTGAACAGGAATACCTGAATACCTGACCTGCTCTCGTGTGTGTTTATAGGCTGCCAGACATGTTGATGTGTGTGACATGCAAACTCTTAACCTGCAGAGGAGACCTGATGGCCAATCATCTGACAGAGAAGCCAAAGCACACCTGCATCATGTTAGCGCACACAGGTAACGTGCACAGGTGAAGCGCACGCTCTCAAGGTATAGTGCATAAAAAGGAAAAGGTTTTCATGTTGTGGGAGGTAAATGCATGGGTCAAAAAAACGCTGCTGCCTGATTCAGATGATTATTTTGAAATGATTTAAAGTATTCTGTCAGGAACTGGTGTACAGCTGTTCATGATGTGACCACAAGGGGGCACCACAGCAAAATAAACAAACCTTGATTGTGAGAGGGTCAGAGTGAATCAGCTCTATCAGGACTGGAGCCAAATAAAGGGCAGAACTCCATTTGAATTCAGTGGACTACGTTAATGTGAACCTGGAGTTGTTTTAATCACGATTATCCACTCACACATCCGTCCATTTACTTTCTTCCACTTACTCCACTCAGGGTTGTGTCCGGGCCCGGAGCCTATCACAGCTGTCACATGCCTGGAAACCTCCCCAGTCTGTTACACACCTCATAAAGCTAACTTAAGTTTTCCCTGATAGATGATAAAGATGGAATCTTCCAGATTTGACACTCTTTTCCTCTTTCAGAGAGTGGGATGACTTATCAGAATGAAACTGTATCAGAGCCGAGAGAGAGTGGAGCCGACACACAATCACAGTCTGACAGGTAGCATGTGTGCGTGTATATATGAAAACATGTTGCTACAAAAGATGTTTACATATTATTAAAATATGACAAATTAACATCAGAAAAACCAACCACACACACTCTTTATCAAATGAATAAATTACCCCCTCGCCCCTGTGGGCGGTCTATCCTCCAAGCTCGGGTCCTCCACCAGAGGCCTGGGAGCTTGAGGGTCCTGCAGTATCTTAGCTGTTCCTTGGACTGCGCTCTTCTGGACAGATCTCCGATGTTGTTCCCGGGATCTGCTGGAGCCACTCCCCTAGTTTGGGAGTCACTGCACCGAGTGCTCCGATTACCACTGGGACCACCTTCACCCTCCACATCCTCTCGAGCTCTTCTCTGAGGTACTTCTGCAGCTTCTCGTGTTCCTTCTTTCCTTCAGTGGGAACCGCTACATCGATCACTACGGCCGTCTTCTTCTGTTTGTCTACCACCACTATGTCCGGTTGGGTAGCCACCACCATTTTGTCCGTCTGTATCTGGAAGTCCCACAGGATCTTAGCTCGGTTGTGCTCAGAGCTTGTTCCTGTGCTGCCATTATTAGTGCCTCTGTGCTGTCTTTCAGTCCAGCTTTGTCCAGCCACTGGTAGGATTTCTGGATGTCCATCCGACTACACTCCAGTCCGAACGACATCATTGCTGTATATCCTGGTGGTGTGGATCAGTGAATCATTGTCCCGTTCATTCTTGGCATACAGCTTGATGTCATCCATGTACAGGAAGTGGCTGACGATTGCTCCGTTCCTTAGTCTGTATCCGTAGCCAGTCTTGTCAATGATCTCACCGAGGGGGTTCAGGCCTATGCAGAACAGCAGTGGGGACAGAGCATCTCCTTGCTAGATACTCCTTGATGGTGACTTGTGCTATGGGCTTGAGGTTGGCCTCCAGTGTTGTACGCCACATCCCCATTGAGTTCCTGATGAAGGCTCTCAGGGTCCTGTTGATCTTATATAGTTCCAGGCATTCCAGGATCCAGCTGTGGGGCATTGAGTCATAGGCCTTCTTGTAATCAATCCAGGCAGTGCACAGGTTGGTCAGCCTGGTCCTGCAGTCTCGGCTGACTGTTCTGTCTACCAGTAGCTGGTGTTTTGTGCCTCTGGTATTCTTGCCCCTTTCTGTGCCCCGCTCATGTATTGACCCATGTGCCTGTTCATCTTAGCCGCTATGATGCCTGACAGGAGCTTCCACGTGGTGCTGAGGCAGGTTATTGGTCGGTAGTTGGAGGGGACCGGTCCCTTCTGGGGGTCCTTGAGGATCAGGACTGTCCGGCCTTCGGTTAGCCATTCCGGGTGTCTCTCCTCAAGCTGGTTCATCTGTGCTGCCAGGCGCTCGTGGAGTGCAGTCAGCTTCTTCAGCCAGTAGGCGTGAACCATGTCAGGGCCTGGTGCTGTCCAACTCTTCATACTGGAGACCCTTTCTTGGATATCTGCCACTGTGATGGTTACTGGACCCTGTTCAGGGAGGTCGCTGTAGTCTGCTCCTAGATCCACTACCCACTGAGCATTGCCGTTATGGGTTGGGTCCTTCTCCCATATGCTCTTCCAGTATTGCTCCGTCTCCAGCCTTGGTGGTGCTGTTCTCATATTGTTCCACTGAGAGTACACCTTGGCTGGTTCTGTGGAGAACAGCTTATTCTCCTGCCTTCTATCTCTCTGGTGTACCTCCTTTAAGCAGCTGGCCAAGACTGTGAGTCGTTGCTTGGCAGTTTCCAAGGCCTCAGGTATGGACAGCTTCCTGCACTTCTTAGGCACCTCTGATAGTCAGCTAATCTCCCTCCATGGTCTTCCTCTCTCTCTCTCCCACACACACACACACACACACACACACACACACACACACACACACACACACACACACACACACACACACACACAACCGGTCAAAAGTTTTAGAACACCCCGATTTGTCCAGTTATTTATTGTAATTCAAGTCCAGTGAATAGTTTGAAATGGTACAAAGATAAGTGGTGAACTGCCAGAGGATAAAAAATCCAAACCAAACTGAAAGATGATGTGCATTTCAGAATTATATAAGAAGGCATTTGTCGGGGAACAACACGGGTTAGCAGTTTAAAGCTGTTCTGCAGCAGTGGAGGTTGATCAAGCCTTGAAAGATGGTGCTACTGACTCCTACAGCTGTACTGTACTGCAGAAAGTAGTGTGATGCTACAGAAATGGCAAGACAAAAGCAATAAACAATGGAAGAGAGACAGTCCATCACTTATAAATGTAGGTCTGTGCTACAGAGAGACTGCGAAGAAAGTCGCCGTGTCAGTGAGCACAGTTTCCTTCACCATCAAAGGCTCAGAAACTGGGGCAAACTGGGTAATAGTGGTCGTAGTGAGCAAGTCTCAGTTTCTACTGTGAAGACTTCGAGGTGCAGGTTTGACAGGACGAGCTGCAGCAAGAAAGCCAGACGTCAGAATAAGACAAGAGGCTTGTCTGGGCCTTGAAACACCACCGTTGGGCTACTGAAGACTGGAAGAAGGTTTTATGGACTAATGAATCAAAATGTGAAATCTTGGGTTCATCACCCAGGATCTTTGTGCGTCGTGGAGTAGGTGAAAGGACGGATCCACAGTGTGTGGCATCAGCTGTCAAACATGGAGGAGGGAGTGTGATAGTCTGGGGATGTTTGCTGGATCTGACAAAGGAGGCTACTTTGATGAGTCAGAGGTTTAGGTCTATTTAGGTCTTTGGTCTATAAACGGATTCTGTGATTTCTGTTTTAACTCAAATTTCTTATTTGCACTATGCTTTGATTTCAGAGTGCAATGAGACAAGTATATCTGGAAAACGATATTCAATTATTTTTGTTATTTAAAGGTTTTCATTGTTTTCCCTCCTGTTTGTTTTTTAAATATTAACCCTGCAGCACGACATGTTCTGGCAGTGAGGGCGGAGCCTTCATCCCCATCCACCTCCTCCCCTCCAGCTCTACCCAGCTGTCAGTCAGACCCCTTCTTTCCTCCTCCTCCTTCTCCTCCCAACCCGCGATGACCATCAAGTTCCTGGGGCCCCGCTCAGTCCCTGGTCAGGTGAGAGCGACTGTGATTCAATCCATCCAGTTCAGTTTTATATTCAGTTTACTTTTATCACCAAATCACAACAATCTCCTTAAATCACTTGAGATTGAAAGGTAAAGAGAAAGCCCGACACTGCATTAATGCAACTGACTGATCCGTCCACTCTCTTGGTCTTCATCATCGATTGTGGACAGCTGGGATTTCATGCAGATTCTGACCACCAGTTTGTTATGATGTTTGGGGGATTTTGATGTTCTCACAGCATAACTGGTTGGTTGCCAGCTCTCATTGCATGTGCTATCTATGGATGTTGTGGAAGATCACATGTATAACTTTACCAATGTGCACAAAGGGGGGTTATGTCTTAGCATGTAGATGGTGGGACATATGACCCGGAGGACGTCAGGACAAGGACTCGCTGTGGGAGAGAGCCATACTCTGATGATGTTGATGGTGTTCTTACTTCTCAGGCTCCGGTCCCTCTGTTGCTCTCCCAGCTTTCCATCGTGCTCTCTTCTCTGTGCCACGGCGTCACAGTGGCAGCTCATCATCACTGCACGTCTCCCACCACGATCCGTTCGTGGATCCGACAGCAGCAGCGCAGCCTGAGGCACCGGATGTGGAGCTGGAAGACGGAGGAGATGGCGGAGTGGGTGCTGGAGCGGTGGGAGCAGCAGCAGGTTGTGACTGAGGAGTTGCTGCTCTTGGCAGCGAGGGCAGCTCTGGGAGGGGATGGCCGGCCGGAGGACTGGTACAGCTGGACCGTGGACTTCATGCTGAGACACGACCTTGGACCGCAGACCACCAACAGAAATGTGTCGAGTAGCTTCAACGACAAAAGCCGCCGCTTCATCGACATGCTCCGCTCACAGGTATCAGGCCCGACAGTTTATTGATTGAAATGCACCAACCAAACTTTGATTAGTCGTTGGCGTTTATCGTTCTGGTTCTCGGACTGTGCAGAGTCGGTCTCCTCGCTCTCTGGGCTGCATGGACGAGCTCCCCGTCTTCATCGATTTAGACAAGTTCTCCAGCCAGAGCCCAGCTTCCTTCCAGCTGTATGGTTTGCCTGAAGACAGGCCCGTGTTTGACGTCATCATCTCCGCTCTGTCTGATGGCGGCTTCCTCCCCCCCCTGCTGTTCTTTACGGGAGCTGCACCTGATATTCCTGAAGGGTTTCCTGAGAATGTGGTGCTGGAGGCTCGGGCAGAGGGATTCACGGATCAGGACCGCCTGCGCATCTGGATTGAAAAGGTCTGACACTAGTTTGTTGTGCAAGCAGGAGCATTGGGTCACCAAAAACTGTTGCAGATGATGTGATTTCCTGCTTTTCTGCCTGCAGGTGTGGCACCCCCGTGTGGCCTCGCAGCGTAACAGCAGTTGTCTCTTGATAGCGGATGTCCATCGAGGCCACCAGACAGATGCGTTCAGGCGTGCTCTGTCATCGGTCTGCACAGACGTCATCTTCATCCCGTCAGGATGCAGCTCTCGTCTGCAGCCGCTCGACGTCTGTGTGACACGGGTGCTTAGGGACTTCCTGCAGGTAAGCTCACCTGTGCGACTCTGGCCCCGTGTCCGCCCCTCTGATGTGTCGTTGACGTGTTTGTGGTCTCGACAGACCCAGTGGATTCAGCTGGTGTCCATTGGGGGTTTGGATGGTCTGGGTCTGGATCAGCTGGCTCTGACTCTGGCCTGTTGGCTCAGTGAATTTTCTTCCACGCTCAGCTCGGAGAAGCACGTCATGCACAGGTGGGAATGCCTGGATTGAGGTATAGCTGGAGGGTTTTTGACATCAGCTGTATATCATGTGACTGTCATGTGACTGTGTCATGTGACTGTGTGATGGCAGTATTGTTTTTTTCTTCTGCAGGTCTTTCACCTCAGTGTGTAGCCTTCAGCAGATGGACGATCAGGGGGAGATGGCAAAGATGATCACAGCTTTAACCACGGTGCTGATTCAGCCTCCGGAAACAGGAGAACCAGAGCCGGGACCGGGACCAGAGCCGGGACCAGGACCAGAGCCAGTGGAACTGTCCAAGGTAAAGGAGGAGGACAGACGGGTGGAGGAGGTGGAGTGTTCTGTCAGACTGTAGTACGACACATTTGACCAGGATACGTTTCGTGGTTTCCATGACGAACACTGCAAACACACCTTTTGCCCGCACTGTGATAAGAGAGAAGCTGATGAGTATTATCGATCCTTGGCTGTACAACGGCAGGAAAAACCTGACAGTCTCCATCATGTAAACAAGAGGTTGTCATGAGTAAAATCTAGTACTGACGACTTTTCTAACAACATTTTTGTTCTGTTACTTTTGCATTGAAAAGAATGATTGGGATGTTTTTGTATTGAAATAAAGAAATGATGCTGAAGGACTGTTTAATGCTTTTATTGATCAGTAACAAAGGAGAAAACTGAAGTTGCTGCTTCTCTGGTTGGAGCAGACACGACTGCATTGTTCAGGATATTTGTTGGCAGGAAGTTGTTTTCCTTTGTCTTCAGCTGTTTGAAAACAAACTTCAGTCCTATGTCCACACAGAGGTCGTGGCCCAGCGCCGTGTGACACAGAACAGGAAGTCGGTTCAGTGTTTTCTGAAGTCTGTTCACATCTCTGCTAATATGACATCGTTCTGATTGATTTAATGTGAATCAGCTCGAGAGGATCCAGACCAAACTCCACTCACATACTTGTCAATTTAATGTGACGCTGACCAAAATCAGTTGTCCTGATGTAGAAACGGTACACAGAAGCAGCACGCTGACCTCAGCAGCTGCATTAATGTCCCCATTGTCACAATCAAATATAGAAACCATGGGAACACTACCACTTTCCCAGCATGCCCTGGAGCAAGGCAGCGACCCCCACCCCCCCAAGGGCAGTCTTGAGCTGCATCATAGGAAGGATTTGAGGATTGTTTGGCCTCCACTGTCCTGTTTAAATATAGGTTTGCATTTACAAATCGACTCTGCATTCATGTTTTCCCAGTTGGGAACATTTTTCTGGTTCTTCCACGACCACGCAGCAGCAACACTCTAAAACAAGAACAACTTTCACCCTTACGAATAATGCACAGCTGTTTAATCGTCCCTCACCGGACTCCTGCACAGCTCATTTATAAACCAGGTACAGTGGAAGGATTTAGTCAGACACCAATTGTGAAAAGATGAGCGGCCTGTAATTTTCATCATAGCTATACCTCAACCATGAGAGACATGATGAGGAAAAACAAATCCAGAAAATCACGTCTTTTTTTTTTAATTTTTTTATTTTAAAGAATTTATTTACAAATTATGGTGGAAAATAAGTATTTGGTCGCCTACAAACAAGCAAGATTTTTACTCTCACAGACCTGTAACATCTGTAAGAGGCTCCTCTGTCCTCCACTCGTTACCTGTATTAATGGCACCTGTTTGAACTCGTTATCAGTATAAAGACACCTGTCCACAACCTCAAACAGTCACACTCCAAAATCCACTGTGGCCAAGACCAAAGAGCTGTCAAAGGACACCAGAAAGAAAATTGTAGACCTGCACCAGGCTGGGAAGACTGCATCTGCAGCTTGGTGTGAAGAAATCAACTGTGGGAGCAATTTTTAGAAAACAGAAGACATACAAGACAACCGATAATCTCCCTCGATCTGGGGCTCCACGCAAGATCTCACCCCGTGGGGTCAAAATGATCACAAGAACCACACGCGAGGACCTCGTGAACGACCCGCAGAGAGCTGGGACCAAAGCAACAAAGGCCACCGTCAGTAACTCACTCAAATCCTGCAGTGCCAGACGTGTCCCCCTGCTTACGCCAGTACATCTCCAAGCCCGTCTGAAGTTTGTTACAGAGCATTTGTCATATGGTCAGATGAAACCAAAATAGAACTTTGTTAAAAACTACTTGTGTGCTGAGTTGCATCCAAAGAACAGCATGCCTACTGTGAAGCATGGGGGTGGAAACATCATGCTTCATGCTGTTTTTCTGCAAAGGGCCAGGGCCACTGATCCGTGTAAAGGAAAGAATGAATGAGACCATGTATCGTGACATTTTGAATGAAAACCTTCCATCAGTGAGGGCACTGAAGATGAATCGTGGCTGGGTCTTTCAGCATGACAATAATACCGAGCACTCCACCCGGGTAGCGAAGGAGTGGCTTTGTAAGAAGCATTTGGAGGTCCTGGAGTGGCCGAGCCATTCTCCAGATCTCAACCTCATAGAAAATCTTTGGAGGAGTTGAAAGTTGTTGCATCTCTAGAGGAGATGTGCATGGAGGAATGGGCCAAAGTACCAGCAACAGTGTGAAAACCGTGTGAAGACTCACAGAACACGTTTGACCTCTGTCATTGCCAACAAAGGGTATAAAACAAAGTACTGAGATGAACTTTTGTTATTGACAAAATACTCATTTTCCTCCATAATTTGTAAATAAATTCTTTAAAAGTCAGACTGTGATTTTCTGGATTTGTTTTTCTCATCATAGTTGAGGTATAGCTATGATGAAAATTACAGGCCTCGTGTTTTTAAGTGGGAGAACTTGCACAACTGGTGGCTGACTAAATACATTTTTGTCCCACTGTAACTGTTGATGTTGGCAAAGAAAGAGAAGGCAAACTGAGGCAGGTCAGCTGTTAACATTTAATTTCCAAAGAAAGTTGAGCAGTTAGGGATGGCTTAGATGTGAGCAGCTGTTAAAGACAAGGAGTCGGCGACAGCTGCGACTCCACATCGATCAGAATGACCCGGCACACCTCGACACGGTGAACTGAAGGGAAAACGGCCAGACAAGCCTTTCTAAATGATGTGACACAGGCCGTGTGGGACCGATGAGCCTGTGACATATGAAACGCATTATTTAGAAGGCCAACATATTTTAAAACAGGATTTCACACTTTAAAATGTTGGTAGGGTAGGTTGGTCAGCTCTGCAGTGATGGCTGTGTTTGTTGAGCCTTGTTCTAGTCCAGGGTGCAGGTTTTAGATGTGCCCTTGATCCAATACAGCTGATTTAAACGGCTAAATGACCTCCCCAACATGTCTTGAAGTTCTCCAGAGGCCTGGTAATGAACTAATCGTGTGACTCAGGTGTGTTGACCCAGGGTGGGATCTAAAACCTGCAGGACACCGGCCCTTAAGGCCTGGCCCTTGAGCCAGGGGCTGTTAAAAACTGAAATGGCCTGTTTAAGATGTTTTTCTACCACAGGAACCATCAATACGTCATACAAATGATAAAAATAAAAATGCACTTTTAAGCTCTTTGAAGCTTTAAGTGCTCCCACCAACAACCAAAAGTTTTTTTACTATAAACTATGCTAACTGTATTCTAAAGTACAATAAGAGATTTTAAATTATGAAGTCCAGAGCCACCGAAAGCTGACGTTCAGGGTTCAGAGTTCACCTGAACACACCTGATTCAGTTTTTAAGGTAAGTTCGGCTAAATGTCCCCATGTGTGCAGTGTGGCTTGTGTGATAGAACTAGCAGCACTGCAGCTAACAGCTGATAATGATGATATAATTGTTTTATAACCATTTGTCTGTTAACGTCAGTTCCTACAATATTTAATCCGTTATTTTTACCTCACACTTTTAGCTATTCCACCTTTTTACATTGTCTTTATTTTAATTTAGTTAAATTATTATATATAATTGTGTGTGTGTGTGTGTGTGTACACACATATATATATATATATATATATATATATATATATATATATATACATATATATGTATGCATGTATGTATATATATGTATGTGTGTGTGTGTGTGTGTGTGTATATATATATATATATATATATATATATATATATATGTGTATATATGTATATATGTGTATATATGTATATATATATATATATATATATGTATGTATGTATATGTATGTGTGTGTGTGTATATATATGTATGTGTGTGTGTATATATGTGTGTGTGTGCGTATGTGTATACAATTTTTTTCTTCTTTTTTTTTTACCTGGGTATGAATCATTTCAGCTTCTGTTTAATTTTTATTGCATTATTTTAGTATTTTTATTTTGCAATAAACTGGTTGGCTCTCGTCGCTGCACAGTTTCAGGTGGTTGTGTGTTTGTAGCTGGTGTGTGAGTGTATGTGTCAGACCCTGTCAGACAGGAGTGTTTAATTTGTTGCTGCATGGTTTTAATGGTCGTTATTGGGTGGCTTTATCCTGCTTATGCTGTGTTTCCCACGATGCATTTCAGCAGCTACACTGAGCCTTTGATCCTGATGTATTAAAATGAAGAAGTGAAAACAGCCTGAAAGTCACTCATGTGCAGCAGCAACGCTCCAAATATTTTCCTGTTTCTAACAGCTTCATCTGAGTCACACGGGTAAAATGAACACAACAAAATCGTTACTTTGTTGTGAGCCTGAGCTTGTGTGGTCTCGCACATTTGCATCCTCAAGTGTTAGCTGCTGTGACCTCACATGTGTTTGGTGCACAATAAGCAAAACAAATTACCATTTAAATATTGTTCCTGTGCTTTATCTCACATCATGTCTCAGAATGAGCAGGCCTGAAAGTCCCCTCAGACCCCACTGCTTTTGTCCCCTTGCAGCTGCCGGTCGTCGATTACAAGAACCATTAGCATCTATTAGCATGTTCATCCCTCTACATAGCATTGTGAATGGCATCCCAGCATGCAGTCTGCCGAGAGGGTGAACGATAGGAAGTGGATCAGAGCAGCTCAGATTAGTTGATTCTGGAGACAAACTGATGTTCTGCTTCTAAATGCTGCTCCAGCCTTTAATGTGATAATCCTCGCTGCCTCGCAGGGATAAAACCTCCAAATCTCAGATAATTAAAGCCAAATCGTGTGACCCGAAGCCCAGGTCTGCACACAGCTCCAGCTGATCTGAGGTCAGCTTTAATCCCAGCTAGGTAATTTTCCTCTGGACAAACCTCTTAATGCTGTAGGAAGAAAACAAATCAGGCTGCTAGTTTAATCTGATTTAACCCATCTCTCACAGCAGCACCAATCATGTGACGATGGTCATCTAAGTTAGTACCTCAGTCCTGGTGGTGCCTTCAGTTTCCACACTGTGGAAGAGAGATTAATAATAACTAGAATGGTGAATAAACACATCTGCTCGATTCATCAAGACATCACATATTTGCAAAAGTGCTCTAACGTTTTCGGAGATGCCTGTTACCCACCAGCTGACCGCACAGCTGGACTGGCCATTGGCCCACCGGGCATTTACCCAGTGGGCCGATGGTGATTTTTCATTTTTATGTTTGCTTGTTTTTGTAATGGTATAAACAATGAAAGGTGGTGGATTAACCAATTCAGCTAGAATGAAAAAAAGACACAAAGCTGGAGTTATTCTGTGTTTTTGCTGCACGACTTCTGTCTTCTCCCCCTAAACAACAGCAGCACGTTTAAGCTTGATCAGCTGTTGTTAGAATTTATTTAATATTACCTTCTAGTATCAGCTGATGTTTGCTGGAGCCACAGCTGTAAAGCTGCTGGTCATGATGTTGGTTTGGACTAGTGATGGGATTTCCAGCTCTTTTTACAGAACCGGCTCTTTCGGCTCCGACCCGGCTCTTCAGGTTGTTTTGTTGCTTTAATTAATTTATTATTAACAACAATATAAAATTATGTACAAAAGGAATTACTAATGTTAAAAAAGTGGTTTTATTTATATATGTTTATATATAAATATATGCGGTGGCCCCAAGAAACAAAGCACGTACAAACTCCAAAACACATTTCTAGCATGAACTGAACTTCCAAAACAGCTACCTAGATCACTTAAATTACACAATTGAAAGCATGAAAGCATATGTGTATTGATTGTGTATTTATACACAAGCACTCATATATATTCAAATAATTTAAAAAAATGTTAATTTACCTGTTACTACCACACACCAAATCCGGTCGTTGGTACTTCCTGGCTTGTGTAGCCACGAGGTAACAAACGCTCAACACTGCCCCCTAGCATCCTGGAGCACTTCTGTTGTGTTTTGGAGTTTGTACGTGTTTTGTCTCTCGGGGCCACCGTAAATATACTTTTATTTATTCACTCCACATAAAATGTTATAAATAAATCATATAATACAAAAACCAACTATTCACATTTCAACTTTTAACTATTTAAATTTTCAGCTTTTTCCTTTTAAACAAATTTAAAGTGAAACAACACAAAACACTACAAACCACAACACGATTACACAGCTCCTTCTCCCTCACACTGATTTAACCTCGCTGCCATAAAGAACACTTCAGGAAACATCTACATTCTCTATAAAGCTGTATGATAACTCTTCATTCTGTGACAGGATCCATAGAGGCTGGGGTCTTATGGGCAGGTGCAGGCTGTGCAAAGATGCCTCTGAGACAATCCAGCACATAACAGCAGGGTGCAAGATGCTAGCAGGCAGGGCGTACATGGGACGCCATAACCAAGTGGCCGGCATAGTGTACAGGAACATCTGTGCCGAGTATAACCTGGAAGTCCCGAGGTCAAAATGGGAGACGCCCCCAAGGGTGGTGGAGAATGACCGAGCTAAGATCCTGTGGGACTTCCAGATGGAGAAAATGGTGGTGGCTAACCAACCGGACATGGTGGTGGTGGACAGGCAGAGGAAGACGGCCTTAGTGATCGATGTAGTGATACTGAATGAGGCAACATCATTTAAGAAACTATTAATGGAAATAATAGTAACAGCAAATAATACTGTAGTAGCTATGGAGAGGAGAGCTGCCTCTGTCAGCACAAAGATTGGGGAAAAAGTATGAACTGTTATCGCAGTGTTATTAAAATAATATCCTTTGGCTGTATTTTGTCATATCTCATATTTTCCTCTCGCTAACACTCCTGGTAAAGCAAATAAAAACATTTTACACTTTTTTTTATTGTTAAGAGTAAATTCTCTGATTAGTGCTGCCCTCTGCTGGTCAGTGGGAGTGGTTCTGTAAAAGGACAGCAGCTACATCTCGTCTGGAGGCTGAACAGAATGGGAACAGATGAACAGGTTTCCTTACACACCTCCATATTTGGTCGTGTCTGACATCAGCAGTGAGGTCACCGAGCAGTGGATTTCCCTGAGAGCTGAGGATAGAAACCAGAGTCTATTGTTCAACATCCAGCTGCAAACAGAAAACAAAGGGCCTTTTCTCTTTTGCAGGTTTTACCCTGAAGATATGGAGCAGATCACTGTTGACTTTGATGCTGTGGTGGAAACACGAGCTGCAGCTGTGGCTTTTTCCTGCCATCGCTCAATGTGAAGAAGACAATAGGTGTGAGGAGAGGGAGACAGGACCAGGCAGGAACAGTGAAATAACAACATACCTGTTTGAGGTGGAGGCCTGGAACTGATCTCAGAGACCTCATAGGCTGATGCTCTTAACAGCAAAGCACCAACAGCTTGTACACCTAACAACAGGAGCTCCACTATCAGCACAATATCTGCTGTTAGTTTTATTTACAGTGAGCAGGTGTGGAGAGGGTCTGTGGGTCTGTTCAAACTGTCAAACGTCACAGAGGCTCAGACGAGGGAAACGCTGACGTCTATGAATACAGACGTTAGTGATGGGATTTCCAGCTCTTTTTAGAGAACCGTCTCTTTCGGCTCCGAACCGGCTCTTCAGGTTGTTTTGTTGCTTTAATTAATTTATTATTAACAATATAAAATTATACACAAAATGAATTACTAATGTAAAAAAATGTGGTTTTATTTATATATGTTTATATATAAATATATGCGGTGGCCCCAAGAGACAAAACACGTACAAACTACAAAACATATTTCTAGCGTTAACTGAACTTCCAAAACAGCTGCCTAGATCACTTAAATTACACAATTGAAAGCATATGTGTATTGTTTGTGTATTTATACACAAGCACTCATATATATTCAAATAATTTTAAAAAAAAAGTTAATTTACCTGTTACTACCACACACCAAATCCGGTCGTTGGTACTTGCTGGCTTGTGTAGCCACTAGGTAACAAAAGCTCAACACTGCCCCCTAGTGTCCTGGAGCACTTCTGTTGTGTTTTGTACGTGTTTTGTCTCTAGGGGCCACCGTAAATATACTTTTATTTATTCACTCCACATAAAATGTAATAAATAAATCATATAATACAAAAACCAACTATTTACATTTACTTTAAACAAATTTAAAGTGAAACAACACAAAACACTACAAACCACAACACAATTAAATATAAATTAAAATATGAAAACAAACAGAAGATGCACATTCTCTGTCATATGGGCCTGCATGAATAAACTTTCTGAATCCTTTATCATCTGCAACTGAAAATAGTTGTGGATGATTACTATACCTTTCTAATGTGGCGTTGTTGTCCCTGGCTCTCTTTCTCTCTCTCTCTCCCTCCTGCTCTGTTCCTGTGCTACTGTGAGTGTAACTACCGCCCCTCCCCCCTCTGCCCAGCGCAAAGCACAAGGCTGGCGTGCGGAGTGAAGCGGGAAAAAGTGCGAGAGAGAGAGAGAGAAAGGAAAAAAAACCCATGGCTCCCAATAAGGAGCCGGCTCGCGTCGGTCACTTCAAAGAGTCGGCTCTAAGAGCCGTTTCGTTCGTGACCGACACATCACTAACAGATGTGTATCAGTATGACACATTATAACAGACTTTTCTCAAAACTCCTTTTGTTCGCTGCTAAAATCTTATTTTTGAGTATGAATTTGATGTTTCCTGGTTCTCGCACTGAGCGATGGATCTGCACAATGTTTACAAATATGGACACAGACAAACACACACGTTCATGGTCACAGCCTGTGCGGTTATTACCTGACACTAAAAATGAACAGGTCTTGTGAGTGTTTCTGTGTCTGTAACACTAACATCAGCAGAGAAGTTTAAAATCCCTCCATTCTGACTTTTGCGCCCAACAGAGGACAGCAGTTAAGACTGCAGTGAATGACAGACGTTGACGGTACTGCTGACACTCTCAGGGCTCTCGTTTACATTCTGTGAATTGCTGCGTTTTGGAAAGGTCATTTTCTTGAAGAGGACAACCGTAGCCACATTTTGATATCTATATTATTCACATAGAGCAAATGACGGACCTGTTTAAAGTTTGAACGTATGCTGAAGTAGTTCCATTTCAAAGTATTATGGGTTTGAAGAGGATTTCACTTCAATGGAAAAAAGGTTCATAAAAAGCAAAACATTTTGAAAAGTTACAAAAAAGAGACAGACATGGTGCCAGGGTAGGGAGGGGATGGGAATTGATAAGAATTTAGCGATTCCATTATCAATATAACTTATAGATTGGATTTTCTCGTAGCAGTTTCTAGCACCAATGCCCAAAGAGCAATCACCACGGCGATGCTACCGTAGAAACACGAGCAGGTAGAAACAGAGGCTGAAGCTCATCCTCTTGTTACCTGTTAAGGTTCAGGCTCTGGCTGCTGGTCTGGGGTCAGCATTTACTCAGCTTTAACCTCACTCTGGGCTTTTGACTAGCTTAGCATTAGCAACTATTAGCATACCTGCAAAGCGCTGAAGTTGTGTTAGTAGTTTGTTTCTGTTCTGGATGCAGTTTCCACTTTACCATCACACTCCCATCCTTGTGTGCAATTAAATATGAAAATGAAAATGTCCATGTACTCACCACAGAGTAATTTCCTCCAACATATGAACTGACATCAGCTGATTGTAGCGCAAATGGAACTGATTAGCAGGAGTGACAGACAATACTAAGGAACTGAAATGGGAACAGGTTCTTGTAGAGAACTGGGTCTCGATTCCCATCCCACAGATCTACAGACCGGTCTGATACCATCTAGCAACCATCAGCAGTGAGAGGTTGCTGGTTGCCTCCCTGTGATTGCTTTGGTTGCTAGCATATTGATACATCATAGTTTGAATGAAAGTGATGGCTATAAACACTGTCCAGCTCTCTGTGCACTGAAGAGATACAAACAGATACCGTGTTCCTTCAAATGTTTGCTTCTCTGAAGCGTCCAGCAGAGTTGTTAGCTAGAAATCACTTGTTGGTGTATGAATGTGTGAATGTGCAAATGAGGCATGTTGTATGCTGTTCTTTGAGTGCTTAGGTAGAGTATAAAGGCCCTATGTAAGAACCAGTCTATTTAGCAAGACTGTTAGCCTAGTTAGCATTTGTGCTAAGCTAGCTGGAAGCACTGTTAGCACACTGAAACAGAGGCTATACTTCTGGGGCACTTTGTTATATTTTGTTGAACGACAGGTGATTACATCTATAAAATAAAGATGTAAACAACTTAAATGTACACTAAGACTAAACTTTTGTATCGCAGGTTGTCTGTTGCTGCTTGCTCCACTCCCCAAACAAAAATGTTTATTTCCCATGGAAATGCCCCCACCCCCAGCTCCTTTTTGTCCCCCTTTGTTGCCCCCCAAGTTTAAACGATTGTAGAAACACCCCTGCTCTGATAAATATCTGGGACCTGAACTGTTCACTGATTTATGGGCATGCTATAAAAATATTTAAGTAAACATGCAAAGGCTGGAAGCGCTCTGGGCTTGTCTGAACACACACGTACAGGCAGCAGCTGCATTATTCACATTCAACTTACATCTTTATTTGGACTTTCTGTCTTTATGAGAGACGAAAACATCGATAATTTGGTCAACGTGTCCCTGGTGAAGGTCACCAGCGCTGGGAGATGACGTATTCAGGGACAACTGAGAAATCAGAGTTTCCCTAACACAATTAAATGTCTGATTTCCTCCTCTGGAAATGTTTTCCCACAATTATTGGTTAGTTGTCATTTTGTTTGTAACAGAAAGGAAGTTCACTGTTTTGTAAACCAGCAGGTAACTTTGACTGAATTCATGCCAGTCCATTATAAAGTTGGTGAGGTAATATATATATGTGTGTGTATGTAGTCAGGACAGAGAGGATGATATTGTGAGAAAAGTCAGATTTTGTCTGATTACATGAAAAGAATGTGAGGAGGTGCAGCAGCAGCAGGGATACTGTAAACACTGATACTCTTCATCTGTCCTTTTTGTTTGAGTTTTCTCCAACATAGAAAAGATTCACAGCATGTTTGTCTCCAATCAGATGGAGACTGTGGCTGAAATCACTTATGAATGATTGTTGTCATTGGGCCTAAACAGGTTTTCTCACTGAGCTAATTTGAGAGAGCTGAGAATAAACAGAGTCTGAGATCAGACTGATGATATTCACAAACTAAGAGAGCGTGTGTGGGACTGCTGATATTTGTTCTGCTGCTGTTAAACCATTTATTTTAAAGCGTTACTTCCTTCTGGTGCTGGAACAGTGAGCTGGGGAGTTTAGAGGACGATGGTGCTACACATGTCTGTGGAGCGTCACCGTGTTTCAGGATGCAGTGCAGATCCATACTCACTTTTGTCTACTGACCTGTTGAACCTGTAAGCAAACGATGTAAAAGTGATATAAGGCTGACAGACTGCTGCCGCCCCGGCCTGTGCTTTGAGGATTCTGACAGCATGATTCAGGCATATTAATCCATTTAAACTAACATAGTCATCCTTCTGTAAGCAGCTTCAGCGAAGCAGAATATTGAGTACAGTGATCATTACAACTGAAGGATCTGAAGAAGCCATATATCATACCATGAAAGAAAAAAAAACTGAAGAAGAGCTGAGGAGCAAAGTACTCATGATCAGTCTGGACAGGGTTACAAAGCTGTTTATAAGGCTTCAGACACAGACAGTAGAGCCTCTTAATGCGTGTTTGTTTGGGTTTCCACCAGCGTGGAAACCAAAAACAGAGAGGACATAGCTGAACATACGAAACAGGAAAAGACCGCCGTGTAATCCATTTATTTCAACAAAGTAACTGTATTCTGAATACCACCTTTTTAAACGGTAACTGTAACTGAATACAGTTACTCATATTTTGTATTTTAAATACATAACAGTGGTACATGTTACTGTTACTCCCCAACACTGCAGGGCTGATGAAATCATCACTTATAGACTGCTTTTTGTCTATTATGAATATTTGTGGATGAAACATGTAAGTGTGACAAATATGCAAGAAAGTTAAAATGAGGGGAGCCAATACTGTGTGACAGCAGTGCAGCACAAGCACACACAGGTTTGTGCGTCCCTGAGCTGTCTCTCTTTATTTGATGAACAAACATATTGTGTTTACAGTCCTGGTGATTTCTATATGTTTGTGTGAAAAACACAGGTCAGCGTTTTCTTTGTGAAATGCAGCTTAACTTGAGTTTTTCCCTTCAGGACGGTTTGAGCTGATCCTTTGTGGGGAGTGAGAGCACAGAGGGAGTGTAACGTTAGCCCGACTCACTGACTGTGAAACTGTGGAAGGACCCTTTAATGCTGCAGTTTTCACTGTGATTCATGTCTGTCTGTTTCTTCATGTTTGGCAAACGTGGAACAAACTTGGCAGGAAAACCAGAACCCCCCCCGCCCACCTTCTTAGTGTCCTCATCCTCCTCCCCCGCTCCCTCTCTCCTCCCCTTTTCTCTGTGTTCACATTCATTCAGAGCTCCGTCGCTCAGACCATCACACCTCTCTGTGCTCTCTCTGCTCTCTGATTTCTTCATCTCCAGGTCTCCCATCTGTCCCTGTCTCTACCATCCTCATCCTCACTCTGTCTTTCTTTGTCTCTCCATGGGAGTCATGTCCTCCCCCAGGTTCCTGTCACTTTATCTGCTTGGAGCCTTGCTGCTGCCGCTGCTGCTGCTGCCTGGTGAGTCTGTTGCAGCTGTTCTACTTCCTGTTCTGAATGTATTTGACATGTTTGCCCCCCCTCCTCACCCCGGCTCTGTTTGTATGTCAGGCTGAAATGAGCCCCCCTTCTGTCTGTGTAACAGGAAAAGTGATTGAGTAAGAATACAGCGGTGTCATGTGTTTTAGAGCCCACACTTCCTCTGTGATTGCACTAACCCTAACTCTAATATTCTGATGAAATAGTCACAGAAAGTCAATGAATCTTGGCTGATGCTGGAGTTTCTAACACACAGCCTTCTTTTTTTAGACCAGGATGGAAAATGCAGCGACTGCTGATGTCTAGTTTACTGTCCTGCAGGGGATTGTTGCTCTGTGAGAAATCTGGATCTGATTAAAGCTAACGGGGCACAGAAACCTTCCTCCTTAAAGCCCACTCTGTTCTGATTGGCTAACTTGCGGAAGCCTGCCGGGGGGCAGAACACAACAAAAGAAGGCTCCTTTCATGCCTCCTTTACTCTGATTGAACACAGAGTGGGTGCGGCCTCTGTCCTCTCTTTATGACATCATCCAAATTTAGCAGAAAAAAAAGTCTGTATGCGAGCTGTTAGCTCTCAGGGACTGCAGGTACATCCACAGACCGCGTTATTCCATGACCATCCACCACTGGAGCAGGAGATAGGTGACAGGAAATAAGGAGACAAGAATAGGTCCCTTTGTGTTTGTAGCTCTTTGATTTCCATGTTTTATTCTATTTCTGTTTGTCTTATCACTGAAACAAGCAACAAACAGGCGACTTGGTCCCAGATTTACTAATTGGGGTAAATTAGCGTAAAATCACAAAAATGTGCCAGTGAGTGAACGTGCCCTAATGTGTACATACAGCCAGTTTTGCTAATTACCAGTGAAACTGAAGCACACACGAGAAGATCAATGAGAAATGTTTAGTGACCAAAATCCCAAACAGTGTGACTGACAGTGGAAACAGCAGCTCAGCTCAGGCAGGTGTTTGAGATGTAAAGGCTTCTGTCTAAGCTGATGGGACTGTGTGGATCCAGCAGGTCGAGGCTGGTCCTCTGTTAACAGACACAAGACAGAACTTACCACCAACCACATGTTAATGAAGTTACTGCTGCATGGATGTAAGTGTACACGTGTTTATTTCCTGCATGCTGTGAAAGGCAAATGACTCACAGCCACCTGTGGGCAACTCATACCCTCAGCAGAATCCTGAGTACACTCAGTGACACCTGAATGATGAATCATAAGATCCCAGCACACACCATCTCAAATAACCTGACATGGAGCTCCCTGTAAATGTAGCTAAACTTAACAGAAGAAGTAAAGAAGTTTGTGTTTGCTCAGTTATACCTCTTAGCACTAAATCTTACACCGCTGGAAAAGCTCTTTGTTTCTCCTTAAATTGAGCCACATTTGTAAGGAAATGCATCCGTGTGCTGAGCAACAGAGGTGAGTATGGAAGTTGTGCCCATGAAAAATGGTTCATGCTCAAAATCCCTCCAACGTGGCTGAATATAATGCCTCCAGCCCACTGCTGAAGGCATTGCAAGTTTTGGCCAAAACTCCTCCACAGCTGGAAAAGTGACAGTTTTCACAAATGTTTGATTGCAGTTGTTGCTGCTGAGGGGGGCCCAGCCAGTTATGAGGTTTGGGGCACAATCACTTTCTCACACATGGAGGTTTGGATTTTCCACCTAAATAATAAACTCTTGTTATCTTTGTCTGATATTTAAATTTGTTCGATGAACTGAAACATTTAAGTGTGACAAACATAGAAAGAAAACAGGAAACGAGGTGGTACCTTACCACTGTACCTACAGGGTAACAGCTTTTGGTGGGGTCACTGTGATGGTGTGGGGAAAGCAAGCTTGTCATCACTGAAAACAATCTAAATGCAGAGATATCAATATGAGATCCTGCAGTCCCACAGCTCCACAGTCTGTGCCTGAACTCTCTCCTCCACGACGACAACGCTCGACCCCACCGAGCAGATTTGTCCCAGGCTACAGTGCAGAGGATGGATCAGCCTGCCTGAAGTCCTGACCTCAGCCCTTTAAACACTCGTGAGCTCCGAGTGTGCCGGTAGTGCCACAGTGAACAAAACAAACCACACTGGCTGACTGGTGATGAACGCTGGCTGAACAATGGGGTTCCATCCACAGCCGTTTGTGACCGAGCTGGTAGCCGTTTAAGAGGAAACAAAAACCTTTTCCCAGCAATGTAACGCTGAGAAAGAAATAATCCACCAAACACAAATTTCCCTACATTTGAATGCAAAGTTACTTTTGTGATAAAGTTGTGACAATTCAAACTTCCCACAGTCTGACAGAGACATCAGCTTTGTGTCCTGCTGCTGTGAACGGACAGAGGCAGACATTAGTGTGTGTGTGTGTGTGTGTGTGTGTGTGTGTGTCTGTGTGTGTCTGTGTGTGTGTGTGTGTGTGTGTCTGTGTGTGTCTGTGTGTGTGTGTGTGTGTATGTCAGTGTGTGTGTGTGTGTGAGTGTGTGTGTGTCTGTGTGTGTGTGTGTGTGTGTGTGTGTGTGTGTGTCTGTGTGTGTGTGTGTGTGAGTGTGTGTGTGTGTGTGTGTGTGTGTCTGTGTGTGTGTGTGTGTGTGTGTGTGTCTGTGTGTGTGTCTGTGTCTGTGTGTGTGTGTGTGTGTGTCAGCTGGTCTTCATTTCCTCCTGTGTAATGCACCTTTGTGATTGACAGCCTGCTAGAGATGACATACTTCCTGACTTCCTGTTTGGAAACAATTAATAATCCACCCCCACAGTTCCCATCCACCCCCACCCCCTAAAACCGTGTGTGAGCTTATTGAAATCTGAGAAACAGAAAATTAAAGTCACATGTGCACAGTCTGAAACACTCCTACAGACTCTCAGAGCCTCTGAAGCCTCATTCGCCTTCATCCACAATGACCGTGATACGTCCGCGCATCATCGACCCTGACGCTTGGTTTAATCATGCGTGTACTGGGTGTTTGTGTGCACTGTCCCTTTAATCCCGTGCAAAAGAGCAGGCGTAACATGTTGGTCGACATGGATCAGATCAGATCTGCCAGATCATCACAGGCTTGACCTCATTTGTTCTCCCACATTTACACCTTGAAGAGTTATTTAGAGCAGCGGTCCCCAACCCCCGGGCCTCGGACCGGCACCGGTCCGTGAGTCGTTTGGTACCGGGCCGCGAGAGTTGAGGCTCAGGTGTGAAATGTTTGGTTTTCAGGGTTTTTATCGGTTTTCAGCGTTATTTTGTTATCGTTTTGATCGTTAACTCGGTTTTCCTGGGTCTTTTCACGTGTGTTATGAATAAATCTTCTTTTTTTTCAGTACCGGTACTAGTTTTATTTTGTTGTATTTATCCGCGACACCTTAAAGGCCGGTCCGTGAAAATATTGTCGGGCATGAACCGGTCCGTGGCGCCAAAAAGGTTGGAGACCGCTGCTTTAGAGTAAAACGAGGACTCCTCTGGGCTGTAACTCAGGCAGTAGATCTGGTGTCCTGTATATCCAGAGGCCAGTGGGTCGATCTCTTAAGTGTGCTTGAACAGTATGTTGAAACAGAGAGTCGCCTCTTTTCTTTTCCAAACTGTCAAAATGGATGTTTGGTCAAACTGGCTGGAATCTCCAATTTGTGCACGTCCTGTCCTGGTGTTGGGCTTCTGGCACTATTACAGATATGTAAATGCTCTTGTTGACCACAGACTTTCTATCAAACCCAGTGAAGGAGACCTAACAGGAAGTGTCCAGTTCAAACTCGTTTCTGGGAGATTGATGGCTGCAGCTCTGAGGTGGAAACTGTAACTGCAGAGCAGCTGTGCTTCCATTTGTGTGTTAATTAGGAACACTAACATCTCTGAGAATGCAGGCATCATGTTGAGTTTCTATTCAGACCTTCAGAGGTCAGCTGAGGGTCTCGATCAGACTTGAGTTCCTGTCCTCATGTTTTGCATGTGTTTCAGGATCAAGTGCAGTCCAGCAGCTGTTTTTATATTTAAGTAACTAAGTAAGTAAAATGTATTTATGTAGCGTTTTTCACAGGTAAATCACAAAGTGTTTCACAGTAAAATAAGAGATGAATATAAAATATATAACAATGTAAAACAGAAAACATTAAAAGCTTGTCTATATAAAAATGTCTTCAGCTGATTTTTAAAAGAGTCAGTGGAGTCTGTACACGCTGCCTAATCACACTTAGAGCAGGTTTCAGCAGGTCACAGATATACTGGGGAGCTTGATATACTGGGGAGCTTGATATACTGGGGAGCTTGATATACTGGGGAGCTTGAGAATGTAGGATCCTACAGGTTAAAACCAACATTTTAAAGTGAAACCTAAAATTTACTGGCAACCAATGAAGAGAAGCCAAACCTGGAGTGATGTGTGATCTTGTGTTTGTGGCAGTTAAAAGTCTCGCCGCAGCTTTCTGCACAGTCTGAAGACGATCCAAAGCTGATTAATTAAAAACAAGTTACAGTAATGCAAACAGGAAGCATGAAGAATCATCTCGGGTTCAGCCTCTGACACCAGCAGGCTGAAATATTCCTTAGGAGATAGAAACAGCTCAGAGATGCTCTCACCACATTAAACTGTTGAATATGACACCGAGGAGTCTGAGGCTCAGTTCAGCAGAAGAGTCTAAGAAGCTGACACGCTGCCTGATTTCTGAAATCACGTTATCAGTAATCAAAGTTTCTCTTTTATGAGAGTTTAGCTGGAGAAATCGTCGTTTAACCATGGCTTGATGTCTGACAGGCAATTACTTAAACTAGACAATTTATAAAACTCTTTGAAAGAGCAGTATAAGTGAATGTCATCAGCATAGAGGTGATTGGAGATATTTTTGTAACGCCTAATGATTTTGGCCTCGGGGGGAAATATAGAGCAAAAAGAGACCTGGACCCAGGACAGATCCCTGAGGGACCCCACAAGGCAGACGTCACGAAAACAGTCAAGATCTCTCAGATAAATATGACATGAACCATTTTAAAACACCAGCAGGAATCCCAGCAGTAATCATGATGCTGTAATCTACAGTATCAAAGTGAGGCCAACAGAACCAGCACTGTGTACTCAGACATCATTACACACTTTAAGTAGAGCCGTTTCAGTGGAGCGCGATTAAAGAAAACCAGACCTGAAAACATCCATGACAGAAAGAGTTAAGCTGTTTTGCTACTGTTTGGAAGAGCTGGATCCAAACGAGGTTTTCGTTAACTAAAGTGCTGTGTAGATGTCGACCTCTACAGTTGGGTTTCTGGCTCCTGGCGTCACTTTGGTAAAAAGCCTGATATTCATCAGACGACAGCAGATGGTTTTGTTTTCCCCCCAAAAAAGCTTCTGATGTGTAAAACTTTGTCTGGTGACAGCCACGCGCTGTTTATACAGATCACTGTTAGAGGACTGAACTTGTGACAAAGTGGATTTAACGAGCTGCAGAGTGAACAGGAAGTGAAGTTTTATTTGTGTTTGTGGAGATAAGACTCTGAGACTCTTTCATGAATCAGTGTGGTGGTGTTCAGACAGTGAGCAGAAACTTTTTCCCAGAGAAACTCTGGGCTCAGCTGATGTATGTGAGGGAGGAAGAGGAGCATCCTTGGGGACCAGGATTCCCACCAGAATGTGACTGAAGGCTTTTCTCATCGCTTTTCCCTCTGCGATCGGTCCTCTTATTGTCAGCGCCTCGATCCACCTGCTTCGGTGGCACAGAGCGGAGAATCAGCGCCCCCTGCTGGTCGTGTCAGGGTGCCCGTAGCACTCATGTATACATACATGCTTGCATGAATGTGTGTGAGTGCGTGAATGAGGCAAAATGCTTTGAGTGCTCAGGTGAAGTACAGAAGTCCATGTTTTTAACTATGACATCCAAATCTGGGCAGACCACCAGTCTTATTCTGAGCCTTGTTTTCCCATCTTTCCCATCTTTCCCAACTTTCCCGACTTTTCCAAGACAGAAACTCAGTTTTGAGATTTTCCAACACCACAGAAATCTATATTTCATCCCTTTAAAAAACTGTTTAAAAGCCTTCCTGTATGCTGAATATCCATGTTGTTCCCACAGTGATGACCTTCACATGACTTGCTTTGAGTTTCCGACTCTTCATGCGTTTTCCTGAATCGTCCATGTTTTCCAGATGTGCTGATCTAAGAGAAGTTTGTCCTTCTTTGTGGTAAACATGTTTTTCTGTGAGACGCCCTCTGCTGTCTGCGGACGCTCGGCCGTGTCCTGTGCGAGGCTTGTGGTTGTCGGATGCTCCTTGATGACGTGTCTCTTCACATCAGTCACACGGCAGAAATGTCCAAAATCCTTCAGCTGTGATGGAAGCTGCAAACTTTTAATTCACACAGTGACAAACTTTAAAGCTGTCTTACTATTAATGTTCCAGCTTGTTACACTTGTCTTATTACACTTTGCTGTCTGAGAAACAACCCCAGCACACCCTTCAGGCCCTGTTTATGACCTGTGGTGACCAAAGTTTACCCAGTCACATCGTTTTGGGCTCACGTCTTTGTTACAGAAAGCAGGAAATGCTAGTTCAAAATCTCAGAGCAGCATCTGAATCTCTTGTCAAAGCCAAAAGTCAGCACTCAGTATGTCTTGATGCATGCTCAGCAAACCAGGAAAGAAAGCTGATTGTACTGATCAGTATCCAGGTGACTTCTCCAGTCTCGCCTGACTGAGCCAAGGTTAGCTGAAGACAGTAATGACACCAATTCAAACCAAAACCACGATGATGACAGCACTGTTGCCTCACAGCAAGAAGGTCCTGAGTTCAGTTCCAGCATCAGGTCTTTCTGTGTGGAGTTTGCATGTTCTCCCCATGTACTCCAGCTTCCTCCCACAGTCCACAGACATGCAGTTAGTGGGGTTAGGTTAACTGCAAACTCTAAACTGCCCATAGGTGTGAATGGTTGTCTCTCTGTGACAGACTGGGGACCTGTCCAGGGTGTCCCCCTGCCTCTCGCCCTGTGCTAGCTGGGACAGGCTCCAGAGCTGCAGCTTTCACTCATTTGTTGAATAAAATGTTAGATTTGGTAAAGTTTTCCTTGAAGGTTAAACTTGTTCTACACCTGTGCAGTGTTAGACAACATACAGCATAGCTCAGACACCTCCGCTGTGTGATTTAACATTACGTTTGCAGTAAAGCTCACAGCTGGAGAAGGTCACTCTTGGAAATGTTAATAACTTGAAACAAGGTGCGGCGAACGTGGCGTCCAGGCTGTTCGAGAGCAGATAGATTCATAACAATAATACGTCTGTGAAAACATGCTGAGGC
This sequence comes from Perissodus microlepis, assembly GCF_051167445.1. Lineage (NCBI taxonomy): Eukaryota > Metazoa > Chordata > Actinopteri > Cichliformes > Cichlidae > Perissodus > Perissodus microlepis. The sequence goes on from NC_140481.1 coordinate 749,604, forward strand.
TCACATCTGAAGACAAACACTCCCCACAGTTTCTTCTGGAGGCCAGTGGAGAAATAACTTTGATGCACGGAGTAATGGAAACAATCCAAAACTGAAAATATGAGACAACTCCTCAACGGAGCTTCACGGGGTCAGAGAGTCATATTTACTGGAGTCTGCGCCGTCAGACACACTTTTTACAAACTTTAACAGTTACCCAGAGCTCATGGAGCATTTCTTAGAGTCTCCTGTTTTAAATACATACAGAATATGAATCTGTTAGATTATTTAAGGTCTGCTTTACCAGCTGCAGCTTAGTGATGGACAGACGAATGCTTCTCTATTCATAATCAAGTCAAACTGAAACTTTTCATTGGTCATGTGATGTAAGATTTTTATATGATTTGAGAGACATACAGACGGTTTGTTGTGCTGCTGTTTGGGGGTGGGGGGGTGGGGGGGGAGGATTGGAAGAAAACAGAAACTGGAGATGGATTCAAACCTTCACAGAGCTCAAAGTGACAGGAAACAAGATTAAATTCAGGATAAGTAAATCAAATGCAGAGCTTCATTTTCTTTCTTAACACAATAGGATATAAAAAGGATAAAATAACCACAATGTCATATTACAGCTAAAGAAAGCATATTAAGAAATTTGTTTAAATCAAATCAAACTTATATGTATTCTGATTTTCTTTAATTTTTTCACAATTACAAGAAATGAAAGAAAGAGAAACATCAATTTGAAACAGTCTGAAGTGGAAAATGATTATTTTGAATATTTTTCTCCTGATCGTTTGTTTTTCAGAGCGTTCGTCTCAGTGTGAAGCTCAGCTGAGAAACTTTCAGCCTGTAACACTGAAGCTGTCTCAGAGACAGACACTCATTCATCTGCATTTTGCTCTCAGGTTCTTGGGCCGAGCATTATGATGATTTCACATCATCTCCAGATTACGACTCTGACTACAACTCCACCTTTGAGTACAGCTTCTTCAGTAAGTCCCTCTTAAGTTTCTTCACTAAGAAAAGAAAAAGATTTCTCTCCCACAAGGTCGCTGCGTCTGAAAACACCGAGGCAAACCAGGCCTCTTTAATTACAGTTAAATGGGAACATATTTAGACATCTGAAGTTAATTTAGACTCTTCATTATTGACATGTTGTTCTCTTAAGCACACAAACACAGTAGGTCATTGTAGTGACATTCTTCAGCTTTACCTTGATGTTAATGCTGCATGGACTGATGTTTAAATGACATCACTGTTTGTCAGTGTGACACGTGCAGCCTGACAGGGCAGCCCGGTGGGGGCATGCTGAGGGTCTATAATGGTGGGCCACAATATCAGCAACAGTGTATACAACATGTACAAATATGCAATAAACTGAGTTCTCAGTCCCATATTTGTTACACTTGCATGTTTGAAATGATCCAAGTAATCTACAAAAAAAGATTCATCAACTCAAAAACTAAGAAAAATGTATCAAACTCTGAACATGGAATGAAACATTTTATTACTTCAAATCTACAGCCCATCAGTTATTATTATTGTTACTGTTTCCAGTGAAACGATGGGAGCCGTTTGGCTTTGAGAGGTGATGCACAGCTGATGGATGTTTGTTGGTGTTTGCAGGTAATACGAGCAGCGAGGACCTGGACAGACTTGTGGAACGCTTCCTCGATCCAGACGAAACTACGGAGGACACTGGAGGACCAGAGGAGGAAGTGGCTGTAACCATGGTGATTACAAGAGGAACAACAGAGGGGGTCAACGCTCATGGCACTGCACCATTTCCTGTATGTTTGGTAAGAGCGAGTATTGAGAGGCGGGGCCTGACTGTGACTGTGTGCATTTTTGGTGTTTATTGAAGCAGATTTGAATCAGGTTGGTACAGCTGTTGCTGGGTTGGAACATCTTAGTCGCACTGTGACAATTAAAGGTCCCACTTCAGCTGTTAAATGGTAAATGGACTGGTTCTTATATAGCGCTTTTTTTCTACTCTTCTGAGCACTCAAAGCGCTTTATACAACTTGTGCATTCACACGTTGTTCTAAGTACTTTCTAAGTAACATTCACACACATTCATACTCCGATGGATGCATCAGAGAGCAATTTGGGGTTAATATCTTGCACACAGACTAGAGGAAGCCAGGAATCGAACCACCAACCTTCCGATCAGTAGATGACCTGCTGTACCGCCTGAGCTACAGCCACCCTTGACCATGAGCTACTGTTAGCAGTAGCTCATGGTCAAGCAGCCATTCATTTTACCTGAATCCTAGAATCTCTCCTGATTATGTTGCTCTATCTATTTTCTCACTGCTTTAATTGAACCTTCCTCCATCTGTCCCTCATCCTGTTGGGCCTGCCTGTAAGATGTGAAACAAAGTGACTTTGATAGATATCCTTATTGATCCAGTTTCTCTTCTGAACAGAGCCAGTTCACAACAGCATCTCTTTAAAGTCTTATGATAATGTGGTGATACTGAGCCAAAATCACAAGTATACCTTTGTTGCTGAATCCAGTTGAAAAGTATAAATGAATTATGTATTTTAATGTTGGCTTAACAAACAGCTTCATTTTTTCTCATTTCAGTGGCTCTCATACACCTTCGTAATTTTCAGCTTCGCCACTTCTTCCACACTAAAGGTGTGTGAGTGCACAGCGAAGGTGGGGGAGGGTCCTGTTGTGTTGAGAGATTTGATTAGACAGTATCAGTATTGAAAATGAGTGACGGGCTGTGCATCCGACCTCCAATTGACCCAAACGTGCATCTACCTACCGGGAGAAGTTCAGAGATATCGATCATGTTCTGAGGAAAACGAACTCTTTAGCTTCTGCTGAGCTCCTTCATGATTCCTCAGCTCCGGGTTTGGATCAGAGCTGCAGGACCTGCTGATCCACATCCAAGCTGAGCTCTGCTGGTATTTATAGATGTGCTGACTGAGCAGCTGCCTGCAGACTGAGCCCATCTGCTTTGTGTAAAAAAGAATAGGTCTGATCTCTGCTGGCACCAACAAACACAACGCTTCTCAAATCCGTGAATAAAAACAACTCGAGTGCAGTAAAAAAACAGAGAAGAAGAAAAAACAGCAGAAACAGGACAGCAAAGGATCTGTTCATGTTTAAACATTACATAGAGCTGATCTGAGGTCTGCTGTTCTTGGTCTTGTCAAGTTCACTTTGGTTGAGTTCCAGCATCCATTAACTCACAAAAGAACCATAAATCTGCACCACGGAAGAAGAAACGAGTTCACAAACTGCTGTTGATCTCTGTGAGGAAAAACATTTCACAATCCTGCCTCTGTGTCCCCGTCAGGTTTCTGTGGTCAGGCTGAAAACTCTGCTGCGCCTCATGGTTCACCAAAACCTGAGTCAAAGCCAAACCTTCAGGTTTAAACTCAGAAAACCACACACGGTTTCACTTAACTCCCAGATTATGAATTAAACAATTTTTTTAAAATATGTTTCTGTTCCACCGCATGTCTGTATCCCCCCACCCCCCTTTCTTCCTGTTAAAAGGGAGTTTTTCCTTCTCACTGTAACCAAAGCTCTTGCTCGTAGGAGGTCATATGATTGGTGGAGTTTGCTCAGTGCCTTCCAGTACAAAGAGCCTCGAGGCGACTGTTACTGTGATTTAGCTCTGTGTAAATAAAACAGAATTGAAAAGTTTAAACTTTCTGATGGTCCTGAATTTAAATCTCTGTCAGGATTCAGGAACTCCAAAGATGGTGATAAAAGTTCAACTTCCAAAGCTTTATTTAGAGCCAACAAACCTTTTTCCAAATTTGCTGTTGTTTCTATACACGCACCTTTCATGTTCATCAAAGCTAATGCTAGAGTTTAGAAAAGTATCCAGGATGGTTGTTAAGTGGCGAGCCTGTAGAAGGATTTTTGTTCATCATTAGGCTGCCCGCTGCACAAAGTGCGTCTCTATATGTCATTTGAGGACCTCCATCTTTGGTCCACTGACGGGTTGTTTTGTGACGCCAGGCGACGTCTATTTTGTTTGACGTCCTCTGTCTGTTGTCGTCTGTAGGACCTCTGTGTACGCGCTCCAAATAGTCCAAATTTGGTTGTTGTACAAGTCTTTTTAAAACTGAGACACCTTTTAGACATCGTTTTCATAATGCTGCTACATGTATGTAATCCACCGTGATCTGCAGACAGTTTTCTGAGCAGATGGTCCAGTTGATGAACAAACCGCTCATACTTTCTGTCACAACGTCTCTCGGAGCAGGCGACCATCACAGCACCATTCACTCCCTCTGACAAGGCTTTGCACAATAAAACAGGATACTTAAAAATGAACCTTATATAATGCAAATGCTCTTTTAAACGTATGAAACACATATTTTAATGAATGACAATTTTAACCTGGTTACAAACAAATAAGCTGATTAACTAAAATAAATAAAACATTTAAAGAAAATCAGTAAAATGTAAAATAACCAAAAATGATCCACATGAATGAATCAACAGGCTAAGACATAGTTATCCATATTCATGTCATGTTGATAACGACAATGTTGACATTTGTAAATTAAAAAATATTGCATTTATTAATCATGTACATTTCCTGCACCTCTCCACAATGTCCAAATAAGTGTCCAGGTTGGGTCACTGTTGGACGTCCTATGGATGTCCAGAATTGGTCATGGACCGACAGACCCAATATAGACCTGATGTCCAATGTCCAGTGGGTGAGCTGTGCCCTCTCCCCTCCTACAAGGTCCACAGTCTGTGATCTGTGCTCTGATTTGTCTGGATCAGTAAAAACATCCTTCAAAGAGCATCACGAGTGACAGCGCAAACACAAACAGTAAAACAATTACAGACAACAATCAGCAAAGAAGAAATAAACACAACAGTAGCAATTCTGATCATTTAAATACAACCTCAAAAACAGCAGAGGTGTGGAAAATACAATAAACTTCTATTTATTGGACACAAACCAAAAGTGACACCTAGTGGTCTTAACGGGATATGACATCAGATCGCTGCAGACCTTCATCTGGAACAACGAGAATAACAACTCTTCATTATTCAGAGCAGAAGCATCACCGTGTGGCACAAACAGAGGAGACAGAGATCTCTGTTCCTGTGTTTCATACACAGCCACAGGATGAAGCTTTATTAGCACAACAACACCAAACAGAAACACTGACAACATGTCACTAACTGGTGCACCAGTCTCAGTCCACACTCAGTAGAACAAACGGTTGTAGTTATGTTATAAATGAACATTAAAAACAAGAGATTCAGTTTTAAACCACAACAACAGTCGCCTCGAGGTGCTTTGTACTGTAAGGTCGACCCTACAGTGATACACATGAAGAGTCAACAATTCTACTCCTCTCAGTTCTATAAATATCAACACTTCACGAGTTCTTTTGATTCCTCAGAGGCATCTGATGGAAGACAACACACTGCTCAGTAGACCATTTAACACTTTATTACTTCTAGAAGGGAGATGCCAGCACGACACGTTGCCGCGGATCTCAAAATGCTGGTGTTTTATTTATTACAGAAGCTCTCTCATTCTAGTCTAAACTACAGTGTCTCAGTAACTTTCCACCAGAGATGCTCCCCTCTTATCTACTTTTTCCCAGGCGAGAGCGAGAGTCTGCAGCTCTCTACTCCCCAAGGACACACGGTCTCATGCCTTTATTTTCAGGGCTGTGTCTACTTAATACTACACTATATAACTTTATAACACTTATTAATAAAAAAGCATAGATTATTGAGGCACTGAAAAATTATTTATTCCCATCAGTTATTTTACATATAATCACAGTAAACTAGTAATAACAAAGCAACTAACAAGCTTCATGGTCAAACTTTCTAACAAAAACAATAAATATGTTGTCAAATGTCACTTATGACCCACTGAAGATGATGATGAAGACTATTTAACCATTCAACAAGCTGATGATGTGTTTACTGTCTGCAGGAAATCAGGACGCTGCTCTGGACTCTGATGATCCTGTTGGTCCTGCAGCAGCTGCAACACACACTGTGAGCCAACACACACAGACACACACACACACACACGCACGCACACACGCGCACACACACACACACACACACACACACACACACACACACACACACACACATTCAGATCATTTAAACATTAGGAGAACCAAACTCTTCATAACATGCAGCGTTAAAGCTGAAGTTTCCTCAGTAAGAACTATACAGGGAGTGCAGAATTATTAGGCAAGTTGTATTTTTGAGGAATAATTTTATTATTGAACAACAACCATGTTCTCAATGAACCCAAAAAACTCATTAATATCAAAGCTGAATGTTTTTGGAAGTAGTTTTTTGTTTGTTTTTAGTTTTAGCTATTTTAGGGGGATATCTGTGTGTGCAGGTGACTATTACTGTGCAGAATTATTAGGCAACTTAACAAAAAACAAATATATACCCATTTCAATGATTTATTTTTACCAGTGAAACCAATATAACATCTCCACATTCACAAATATACATTTCTGACATTCAAAGACAAAACAAAAACAAATCAGCGACCAATATAGCCACCTTTCTTTGCAAGGACACTCAAAAGCCTGCCATCCATGGATTCTGTCAGTGTTTTGATCTGTTCACCATCAACATTGCGTGCAGCAGCAACCACAGCCTCCCAGACACTGTTCAGAGAGGTGTACTGTTTTCCCTCCTTGTAAATCTCACATTTGATGATGGACCACAGGTTCTCAATGGGGTTCAGATCAGGTGAACAAGGAGGCCATGTCATTAGTTTTTCTTCTTTTATACCCTTTCTTGCCAGCCACGCTGTGGAGTACTTGGACGCGTGTGATGGAGCATTGTCCTGCATGAAAATCATGTTTTTCTTGAAGGATGCAGACTTCTTCCTGTACCACTGCTTGAAGAAGGTGTCTTCCAGAAACTGGCAGTAGGACTGGGAGTTGAGCTTGACTCCATCCTCAACCCGAAAAGGCCCCACAAGCTCATCTTTGATGATACCAGCCCAAACCAGTACTCCACCTCCACCTTGCTGGCGTCTGAGTCGGACTGGAGCTCTCTGCCCTTTACCAATCCAGCCACGGGCCCATCCATCTGGCCCATCAAGACTCACTCTCATTTCATCAGTCCATAAAACCTTAGAAAAACCAGTCTTGAGATATTTCTTGGCCCAGTCTTGACGTTTCAGCTTGTGTGTCTTGTTCAGTGGTGGTCGTCTTTCAGCCTTTCTTACCTTGGCCATGTCTCTGAGTATTGCACACCTTGTGCTTTTGGGCACTCCAGTGATGTTGCAGCTCTGAAATATGGCCAAACTGGTGGCAAGTGGCATCTCGGCAGCTGCACGCTTGACTTTTCTCAGTTCATGGGCAGTTATTTTGCGCCTTGGTTTTTCCACACGCTTCTTGCGACCCTGTTGACTATTTTGAATGAAACGCTTGATTGGTCGATGATCACGCTTCAGAAGCTTTGCAATTTTGAGACTGCTGCATCCCTCTGCAAGATATCTCACTATTTTTGACTTTTCTGAGCCTGTCAAGTCCTTCTTTTGACCCATTTTGCCAAAGGAAAGGACGTTGCCTAATAATTATGCACACCTGATATAGGGTGTTGATGTCATTAGACCACACCCCTTCTCATTACAGAGATGCACATCACCTAATATGCTTAATTGGTAGTAGGCTTTCGAGCCTATACAGCTTGGAGTAAGACAACATGCATGAAGAGGATGATGTGGACAAAATACTCATTTGCCTAATAATTCTGCACTCCCTGTAAATGCGGCTCAGGTCTGATCCCAGTTCAGTTAAACCTGAAACTTTTTGCTGTTGGAGTCATAAAAACAAAGACTTCACGGAGGCCCGATGAGTTCAGTATTAACAGAGTTTTAGCTTTAATAATGAATCCAAATGTTACAACAACTTGATAAAAAGTTGGAAGTGTGTCTGTGGTTTGTGACAGATTTTGTGTTTTTAGGATTTAAATCAAAGATTCTGAGTGTGAGTCTGGCATTTCCAATGATTCAATCAGATAAAAGTTGTTGAATGAAAGTTTGTCTGCTGTCAGGAGGAAAGGTTTCCCCTCTTCTTCTTCCATGTGGAGTCTTTTGTTCCTTTTAGTTCATGAATAAATGAAAATCATAGAAATGTCAGATTTTCTACTTTCAGTATTTTTCAGCTTCCACTGGAGCGTCTTTGTTTAACGGGCTGACCACAGGAAATATATTTATCCAAAGCTTGTTTCGGTAATTATATGCAAATTATTTAAGTTTCCAGATTTGTTTGGGCTGACTTTGCTCTTTTCGGTCACATGTGTGTAATCTTTAATATAGTTGATTTGTCAAAATATAATATGTGCTTAAACATGGAAATGCACAAATTTCAGTCTAAGTAGATGAAAGCTGCTGACCAATCAGCTTCTGTTGTCACAGCATGAATGGATGGAAACAAGCATTCAGGCTGTAACAGTTGCTGTTGTGGCTGTTGTAATACAGTGTATCGCCACATGGTGGCGCCTCTTGTGTCATGGCTGGTAGGTCGCCCCCTTTTTCTTCCTCTTCGTTAAACCATCTCTGATATGGATCCTCCGTGTGTAGGTGCACTAGTGCGCTCTCGAGTAAGGTGAGGTAGAGCTGGCTGTTTTATTTGTAATATTTCAAACAAGCGAGTACTTGTGGAAAGTCGTGGCTCGTTGACTATCCACCTGCACACCTCCACGGCTGGCTTCATCTCCACCACACGTTACAAGGTGTTTGGTTTTCTTTGAATTTGCACAGTTTGATGTTTGATTTGATGTTTTTCATGTTGCAGCTGGTGACAGGTGTCGAGACAAGCCCCTCAGCTCCGTCCTCACTGAACATGGCTCCTCATGAGCGCAGCGTGGGAGCAGGTGGACCAATCACAGAGCTTCTTTCCTGAATCACTTCAGAGAGAGAAAGTTTGCAGACAAACGCCTGGAAGATTTCACTACGTGGTGACATTTTTATTATACGTAAAGACGTTTTTTAATGGAACTGCTGATTAAGCCATACTTTAGAAAAGATGTTTATATTTGTAATAAAAAGATGTTTTTAAAGACAATATGAAGTTATTTTGTGTCCTTATTGTGCAAACAAACAACATAAGTGTTTGTAGTTGAGTGCAAACAGTCACTGTGTTACAGAATAAACATGTTCATGGACGGGGTCAGCGGGGGCCTGGAGCTTGTCTCTGCTTTCATTTTTTCTCCAAATCATAAGTGTTGTTGGCTGAACTGTGAAACGTCAGCTGAAAGATTTCTATTACAACAGAACCGTCACTGTGCAAACGTTTGCATCTGTTCATATTCAGGATCCAGGAGCGGATTTGGAGCCACAGTTTAATCACAGATTTATTTTACTTTTGATACATTTTTGATTGTGCTGTTTATAGTTTTCCTCTAAATCCTGTTTGTTTGCATAAAAAAGACACAAAAGTGACAGAATAAAAACACGATTGTATGAACATATTTGCAGATACATTTATATATAAACATATTAAAGATGAAGTATTTAAAGTGGCCCCCAGTATCCTCCGTGGTTACAATCATCAGTTTGTCAGCAACATGTTTCATTGTTTATTTGGATGTTTGATCTTCCTGCTCGAAAAAACAAAACTGCAGTCCATCGACAACATGCTGAAAATTATTTTTATTAAAAAATAAACATTTTCCAAAACGTTTCAGATGTAGCAGCAAAATAAGTTTGACAGAAAATCAGCATGAAGAAGAAAACACCTGGACTTCTATAGGTTTGTGAATGTGTCAGCTCGCATCCAAAAGGGCTTCCTAGCAGCGGCAGAGATGAAGAAGACGGGCGTAGCGATCGATGTAGCGGTTCCCAATGACAGCAACATCAGGAAGAAGGAACACGAGAAGCTCGAGAAATACCAAGGGCTCAGAGCGTCATGTGAAGGCTGTGTGCAGGCAGGAAAAGGACCCAAAATGCAGACTCACAGAAACCAAAGGTGAACTTAAATACAGCTTTAATGCTGAACTCAAAAAGTAGCAAACTTCCAAATCAACTTACACAGACAGCCAGAAAACACAGCATGAATGAGGGTAGATCACAACACAGGCACAGAGAAACACAGGGCTTAAATACACAGAGGGAGCAATCAGGGATGGGAAACAGGAGGGAAACACAGCTGGGGCAAATCAGGGCTAACGAGACAAGGGAAGCACAACCACACACATTAACAACAGACACGGACTTTCAAAGTAAAACAGGAAACACAGACTGAACTCACAGACACAGACTCACAAGCAGGCACTGCAACAGAGGGAACAGAGACGTGGGACCAGGGCAGACAGACACTGACTGGACAGAGAATAGAGGGAGTAAGGAAACCAAAACCTGAGAACCACATAATCACACACCAAGAAGAACTGGGGAAAAATAGAAATGCAAAACAGAAACCAAAACCTTCACAAAAATAAACTAAGATAAGAACACAAATAAAAAGGTACAAAACTGAAACCACTGGGTCAACGACCCAGGTACCCTAACACAGAGAAGAGCGCGAGAAAATGTGGAGGGTGACGGTAACAGTGGTCCCAGTCGGAGCACTCGGTGCGGTGACTCCCAAACTAGGCGAGTGGCTCCAGCAGATCCCAGGAACAACATCGGAGATCTCTGTCCAGGAGAGCGCAGTTCTAGGAACAGCTAAGATACTGCAGGACTCTCAAGCTCCCAGGCCTCTGGTAGAGGACCCGAGCTTGAAGGATAGACCACCCAGTCAAGGGTTTGGACAAAGCTTCTGATTTAATGGTTTTTCTTTATTTTCATGACTGTTTACATTGTAGAATCTCACTGAAGCCATCAAAAATTTGACCGAACACAGATGGAATTATGTAGAAAAAAGTGTGAAATAACTCCAAACATGTTTTATTTTTTAGATTCTTTGCTTTGATTGCTGCTTTGCACACTCTCAGCGTTCTCTCCATGAGCTTCATGAGGTCGTCACCTGAAATGGTTTCCAACAGTCTTGAAGGAGTCCCAGAGATGCTGAGCTCTTGTTGGTCCTCCATCTCATCCCAAACCATCTCCACTGGGTTTAGGTGACTGTGGAGGCCAGACCATCAGGTGCAGCTCCATCTCTCCTTCTTGGTCACAGAGCCCTCACACAGCCTGGAGGTGTGTTTGGGGTCATTGTCCTGTTGAAGAATAAATGATGGGATGTGGCTGCAGGATGCTGTGGTAGCCATGCTGGTTCAGTCTGCCTTCAGTTTTGAATAAATCCCCAACAGTGTCAGCAGCAAAGCCCCCCCACACCATCACACCTCCTCCTCCAGGCTTCACAGTGGGAACCATGCATGTAGAGACCATCGTTCACCATCGCACAAAGACACAACAGGTGGAACCAAAGATCTCAGATTTGGACTCATCATCAGATGAATGTATCCTCAGCAGCAGAGGGACTCTTGGTCTTCCTTTCCTGGGGCGTCCTCATGCCAGACAGTTTCATCGTAGTCTTGATGTTTTTTGCGACTGCACTTGGGGACACATTCAAAGCTTTAGCAATGTTGCAGACTGACTGACCTTCAGTCCTTACAGTAATGATGGGCTGTTGTTTCTCTTTACTTAGCTGATTGGTTCTCGCCATAATATGATTTCTATCAGTTGTCAAACAGAGCTGTCAGCTGTGCACCAACCTGACTGCTGCACAACACAACTGATGGTCCCAACCCCATTAAGAAGGCAAGAAACTCCACAAATGAACCCTGACAGGCTCACCTGTGAGATTTCAGGTGACGACATCATGAAGCTCAATGAGAGAAGGCCGAGGGTTTGCAGCGCTGTCAACAAAGCAAAGGGTGGCTACTGTCAGGAATCTAAAATACAGTGGCTTGCAAAAGCAGGACTTCATGGTGTTGTTGCTCCCAATATTCTCTTAGACTGCGTTCACACTGCAGGCGAAAGCGCATCAAATCCGATTTTTTTTACCCTATGTGACCCGTATCCGATCATGGTGTGACAGCGTGAACGGCACAAATCCAATATTTTCAAATCCGATCTGGGTCACTTTCGTATGTGGTGCTGAATCTGATACATATCCGATGTTTTAGAAAGCGACTGCTGTTTGATGGTCACGTTGCATTAAATCCGTCTTTTACGTCACTGACACAAGACAGACGCCGATTATCAGCGCCGGAGAAGACATCATGAACGCTTCCATCCAGTGAAACTGCTGGGAAGACAACGTTGGAGAAACGTGAACATTTTCTTTGTACTGTATAATCTGCAGATTCTGACAGAAATCTGCAGCTAGAAGCAGCGCTCCTCTAAAACAGCAGTAAGGATCATTATTAGGACAAATGTAAATAACAAAACTTTATAACTTAAAGCAAAACTGGGAAACGTAAAGTCCGAAGTCTTTACATTAAGGCCATCAGTCAAACATGCTGTTGGTCTGGGTCTAAACAGAGCGCGTCGTGTGTGACGTCTTCTTTTGCGCATGCGGCTCCTCTGAGCGTTCACACTAGAGCGCGTTTGCTGTCGCATTTTATTTGTAGTGTGAACGAGCAGAGAAAAGAATCTGATTTGATCAAAAAATCAGAATTGAGCATCAAGACCTGCGGAGTGAACGTAGCCTTAGACAACCTCTGAGGCCGTCACAGAGCAGCTGTATTTGTACTGACATTAGATTACACACAGGTGCTCTCTGTTTAGTCATTAGCACTCATCAGGCAACGTCTATGGTCAACTGACTGCACTCAGACCAAAGGGCTGAATAATTACGCACACCCCACTTTGCAGTTATTTATTTGTAACAAATGTTTGGAATCATGTCTGATTTCCGTTCCACTTCTCACGTGTGCACCACTTTGTGTTGGTCTTTCACCTGGAAGTCCAATGAAATTGATTCATGTTTGTGGCTGTAATGTGACAAAATGTGGAAAAGTTCAAAGGGGCCGAATACTTTTGCATCCACTGTATAAAACATATTTAGAGTTATTTATCAATTTTCTCTTTGCTACATAATTCCAAATATTTGATGTCTTCAGTTTGTATCTATAATCAAATTCAAATATTGTTTGTCTCACACACAACCATACACAGTATGACATGTGTTGAAATGCTTGTTGCTGTGCAATGGCAGACCATTAAAGAATTTACAGATTTACAGATCATGACAGAATTGACAGATTTTAACTTGGAAATTTACAGTAAAAAAATGTGCAAATAACAACTTAAGAGAGAAATGATAAGAAGTGTGCAGATAAACAGAGTATGTGCGGTGAATGAGAGTCCAGTCCTACACCTGGACAGCAGGTCGGAAAGCTCTGATCGAATGATGCCTTCACCACTCTTTGCAGATCTGTCCTGCTTGGTGCTGTTTCCAAACCAGGTGCAGATGTTTCCCGTCAGGACGCTGTTGATGGTGCAGGAGTAGAAGTTCTTGAGCACCGTCAACCGCATGATGAAAGTCTCTAAGTCTTCTGAGGAAGAAGAGACGCTGGCGGGTTTTCTTAACCAGGGTGTTGATGTTGCAGGACCATGACAGAGTGATGTGGACACCCAGGTACCGGAAGCTGTCCACTCTCTCCACTGACGTGATGATCAGGGGCTCGTAATTAAACGTGGAAAGTAAAATAAAGAAGAACCATTAAATGAGAAGGTCCAAACTTTTGACTGGCAGTTACTCATACAGACATGTGTTTGTATGACAGCTTATAATCAATAGCAGATCTCAGGACCGCCTCCTGTGTATGTGTGTGTAATTTTAATAGTAGATGTTAGCGGGTTGTACATGTGTATATCAGAAATTACAGCATGTTAGAGGATAAGGATCTTCTGTTACTGTTATCATTTAAAGTTCTTTCTTTTATCTGACGACTGACAGAAAAACATGTTAAGTTAAACCTTCTCACACAGCAGCTCTTTGCACCTCACACACTGCACACATCCCTGCCATCCTCCTATTCCAAATACTGTTTCACAGTTTGTGTTGTCTTTGTCTCATTCTGCTGCTATCCTGTTGTGTTAAAAGGAAATAAAATACAAACAACCTTTTGTGCAAAACCCAGCCAGAGCCAACTACACTATACAGAATTCCTGCAGAGCTTTTTCAAAGCTAAATCCATGAACACAGTGTCAAAAATGTGATCACTGGATAAAATCATGAAAACAACTTTTAAAAAAGTCTTTCTTTTTTTCTCCCAAACATACGACATGTTTACCTGTGATATACTCGTGTTCGTTTTTTCAATTCAGGCTTATATATCACAGCAAATCACACCTCACTGTGCTTTTATAGTGTAAGGTACAAACGCTTCAGTAACACAGAGAAAACCAATCAAACAACAGGAACTTGGTGACAGTGGAAAAAAGCCACGACCATCTGGGGCTGAGGGGAGAAGGACACGTGTTCCTTTATTTTCATTAATTATATTAGTACTAAATTTTTCTCCATTTAAATTAAACTAATATAATAATATTAAACAGGAAACGGGACAAACGTGTGTTTAAGGCTGCTGGTCTGCACATTTTCTGCATGTAAATATTTGTTCGCTTACATTTTATTTCTTTATACCTGCTGTGTATTTATCTACAGATCAAGACGTTATTTCTCCTGCTCCAGATAAATGAGCCTCTGACTCTGACAGACTGCGTGTAATAGTGACAAGGAAGGACATTACAAACTCAGAGCAACACCCTCTTATTCTCTGCATGAAGCCTTCCAGCTTCACACATTTTGGGTTTATTTCTGGTGTCGGCCGTGCGACGGCGGTTTGATCGTGATCGGAGGTGTCTGCTGACCAGGAAAACTACGTCAGTGTCAGAATTCACAGTGAGTGTTGATAAAGATGCAGAGGAGGAGAAGCTGATGGATGCCTCAGGCGGAGAAGTTATTTCAGTCCAGGAGGAAGCTGCACGACAACGCGAACCCCAAACCTGCGCACGAGAAGAGTTTGACTCTGGATTTAAAGATTTCATCATGTAAACACAGAAAACAGGAGAAACATTCAGACAGGAGAAGAAATCAGCTCCAGCTTTTATACTGACAACAGCTCAGGTTTATTTTCACAGAGCCAAATCACAACAACACTGGAAGGTAAAGACCTTAAATATTCACACTACACAGGATTAAACTACACAAAGAAGAAACTGGTGTCTGTTGTAGTGTCCTCCTCCATGTGGGTCACAATCATGCCCACGGTTTCCACAGCGATGTCCTTTTAATCCAGGACTGTTTGTGCAGAAACGTCCTCAGTATGAAGGTTAAGGTCTGACATGTGTCCATGCAGAGTCCTGTAGACACACACACACACACGCACACACACACACGCACGCACACACACATACACGCACACACACACACACACACACACACACACGCACGCACGCACACACACTCACGCACACACACACACGCACACACACACACACACACACACACATACACGCACACACACACACGCACACACACACACGCACACACACTCACACACACATACACGCACACACACATACACGCACACACACACACACATACACGCACATACACGCACACACACATACACGCACACATACACATGCACACACACTCACGCACACACACACACGCACACACACACACATACACGCACACACACACACACACACTGAAGATGAAAGGTGTGTTTGATGTGTTGGGTTGTGTCGCTGACCTTCATCATCATCATCATCCTAGCTCCAGCTCTAACATCCTCGTCGCTGTGATGATGAAGTCTCCTGATGAAGATAATAAAACATTCCTTGCTCCTGGCCGTTTGCATGTCCGTGTGCAGCTCAGTGAAAGTCTGTTTTATCTGCAGCCTGAAAGTTCAGTCATTATGGACGATAATGAGCTCACACAGCTCAAAGACCACAGAGGAGCTGACTGTCAGACCTTCCTCCACGCTCACCTGACCTTATCTGTCCTGATTATTTATGAGGAAAGATAACGCTCTGAAACGTGGCTGAAGTTCTGTATGTGTGTTTGAGGAGGACAAGGACTGCTGCTGCTATTTGTTTGATTTAATCTGCTGCTGCTGCTGTTTCTCATTTCTCTCCCAAGGTCGCTGAAGCTGCAGCGAAACAGGTCGAGCTGTCTTCTTCTTCTTCTGCTCTGCTTTCTGAGTAAACAGCATCTGCGTGACGTCAGCTTCAGCCTCAGAAATTTATCTTTGTCTTTATATATAAATAATAAATGTAATAAAAAAATGTTGTTCCTGTGATCTGCTGGAGCCACTCGCCTAGCCTGGGAGTCACCGTACCGAGCGCTCCGACTACCACTGGGACCACCGTTACCTTCACCCTCCACATCGGCTCCAGCTCTTCTCTGAGCCCTCGGTACTCCTCCAGTTTCTCGTGTTCTCATTCAGCATCATTACATTTGTCACTACGGCCGTCTTCCTCTGCTTGTCCACCACTGATACGTCCAGTATATACACAGTCTCTTGACCTGTGTCCAGTGTGTTCAGTTTTGCTTTCCCTGTTAGTCTGTATTTGTTCCAGCTGTGTTCCCACCTGTTGTCCATCCTCTCATTATCCTGTGTGTATTTTAGTCCTCAGTCTCCCGCCGCTTGTTTCCCTCCTGACCTGAGTTTTTTGTATCTTTTACTTTTGGGTGTTTTTGTCAGAGAAATAAAGCTTTCTCTTTCAGCTCATCCTTTTCTGTTTGAGTCCTGTGTTTGGGTGCTGTCTTACCGGCCACACCGCCCCCTCGGCCTGTGCTTCGAGGACTCTGATAGTTAGAATGACTCGGGGGTGTTGATTCATTTAAACTAACATGATCATCCTGCTGTAACCAGGTTTCTGTGAGGCAGAGTAAATCGATTTGTTGATCAATTATTAATAATAATAATAAGAAACTTTATTTATAAAGCACACTTAAAACCAAGGGTATGCCAAGGTGCTTAACAAGTAAGATAGAGAATAGGAGGAGGATAATAGAAATAGGACCAAAGCAAGTACTAAGTATGCAAGCAGGTAGCTGTCACTGATACATAGGAAAGCAACAGGTACAGAGCAAACAAGAATTTAAATGAGCATAAAAGTGCATGATATAAAATCATAAAAGAAATATTAACTAGAGGGAAAGGCAAGATTGAATAAGTGGGTTTTTAGTTGTGATTTGAACAGTGCAATGGAATCAGATGCGCGGAGGTCGAGAGGAAGGTTATTCCACAGTCCCGGGGCAGCCGGAGCAAACGCACGGTCACCCCGGGACTTCAGCCGAGATCTGGGTTGGGTCAGAAGTAGTTGAGTGGCAGATCTGAGTGTTCTAGCAGGAGTATGTGGCCTGAGAAGTTCACTAAGATAACTTGGCGCTAATTTATTAATAGTTTTGAATGTAAGGAGTAATATTTTAAATTGAATACGGTACTTTATGGGCAGCCAGTGCAAGCCAGCTAGAACAGGAGTAATAGGGCAAAATTTCCTGGTACCAGTCAAGAGGCGGGCTGCTGCATTTTGGACTGTTTGCAGTCTAAGAAGAAGAGAAGAGGGACGACCGTCGTACAAGGAGTTACAATAATCCAACCTGGAGGTCACAAAAGCGTGAATAAGCTTCTCCAGGTCCTCATGCGGAACATAATGCCTAACCTTGTATTTTTCAAAGATTGCGCCTACAGGGAGCAAATACAATGAGAAGAGAATAGGGCCTGAAACTGATCCTTGAGGCACACCACAACAGACCGGAGCGGAGGAAGAGGAGAAGGTGCCTAATAACTGATAAGGATCTATCAGCGAGATATGATTAACTCATGTAGCAACAGGGACCTAATGTTTAATAATCCACATCTCACAGTTTTTCTCTTTGGTGCTGTTGTGGATACTGTGTTGTTTTTTCTTGGTGATTTTGTATTTTTAAATAATTTTTTGTCGGACACTAAACGAAACATTTGTGTGACAAATATGCAAAAACCTAAGGACCCCCAAAAGTCGATCCTGTTCATCTGGACGTAACGTTTTCAGCATCATCACACCCACTGACATCATCCATGATAACACATGTCAACAATTCAAACAACACAAACACAATAACATCAGACAGAATCATCAAGAAAAATCCCTGAAACCATTAAACACAAAAACATTCATGAATAAAAACAGTTCTTCATACATATTTATGATCTACTGTGTGATGTAATGATATTAAACATCATTTACATGCCGCTGGCCTGATGTTCAGTAATTCCGTTTCTGTACTTGTGGAATAAACACAGGGAATGTGAGTCGATGTGGCATTCCTAATGAAGCGGTGCGGCAGAGCTGGCGTGGAGAGGTGAGGTTTTCATCCGTCAGCGCGGCTGTGGTGTGACATTTAGTGGTTAATGAGAGTGCAGATGAAAGCTGAGCGTGAACGAGCGGAGCTGCAGGTCGCAGCGTGATGCAGATCAGACAAAGAAAAGGGCACAAATGGTTTCTTCTGCGTCATCACCAAACTCTGAGCCAAGGGCAGCTAAGGTGCATCACGTACGGCACATCACTAAACAACACTGAGTGAACAAAGCAGTGAGCAACACCTCTGACCTCTGACCTGTGACGAGAAGGTGCGGCCGTTTAATGAGCAGATGGAAACAGAAGCTGCTAAAGAGTCCAGGTATTAGACATGGCCCCTGGAGAGCAGCGTCTTTTAACAGCAACCACATGTTTTCATGGTTTCAACTAGCTGATCCCAACAACACGTTTGTTAGCCATATACAGCCACATATTTCAAGATTAAACTCTTACACATGATGTGTTTTAGCGATGCCATAACATTGAAGCAGCACAGCGTGGTCAGTAAGTCAGAACAAACTACAACATAAGGAACACACATTTACACACTAACTGATTTCAAGACCATCCAAGAAGTCGGAGCTCCGGTCCGTGATATTCGACTCTTTGATTTGGATGGTGTTGAGCACGAATTAGCAGCTATCTGTGTGAAGTCCTTTAATATCCAGGCTGGAAAACTTTAGCTGATAACTTCGCCGTCTCATGCAGATGCAGCGGTGATGTCACATGACCACATCCAGCTGTTATATGCAGTGTTTTGTTCATAGACACATGAAATGTGCTCACACTGACAGTGAGGAAAACAGCGTTTATTTGTTTAAGTCTGCGATTAAAGCGGCTTTAAGTCAGCACGAACGCCCGAACTGAGCGTGATCATTAAGGACAAAACACTTCCACCTGATGAGCAGTCACACGAGTCCTCCTCTTCTTCAGCTGTGCGTCACACGGTGACCTTTTGACCTCTGTGCAGCAGGTAAACATTCATGTAAACACTCAGTATTGACCTGTTTAATATGAACTCACGGACACGCCATCAATCACAGCAGAGCACATCCACACAGTTTATCTCATAAGCTGCATACATGAATAATCTGAGCGACGGAGAGGAGGCAGAGGCGGAGGAGGTGGAGGTATAAATAGAGGAGACAGACAAACCAACACTCATGAGGAGGAAGGAGAGGGAGAGGAAAAGCTAAAGAGAAACAACTACCTGACTGAAACCAGACACCACAGAAGAAGAGTTTGTGACACCTTCCTGGAGGACCTTTAATTATTAGTTTAAAGTGAGTTTATTCACCTTCTCGTGACTTTAGTGACAGTTGACATGAGAAACTCATTCTCTGATTGTTTTATAGGTTTTTAAAGGTGCTTTTGGAGATGGAGAGCAAACGAGCCGTGGTCTATCTGTCCGTCTGTCTGTCTGTGCTGACATCACTCTGTCAAGGCCAAAGGTCAGGCAACAGCCACCTGCTGTCTGCGCCCGATGACCCAACCCTCGGACTCACAACCAGTGAGCTGGTGAGTCATCTGTCTCATACGTGATCTTTGTATGTCTTTTATTTTGAAAAGGTCTGCTTGTGTTTTCTAATCAAATAAGATTCAAATGTTTAATCTGATGACATTTGTGCTTCATTTTAAAGACTGACTAAAGGAAGCAATAAAATACAGTTTTTGACTGTAGGTAGAATATCATGTGATGAGAAACCTGATTCTGACTTTTTAAACTAGTAAAAGAGAAAAAAATTGAAATCAAAGAGACAAAGTGTGCTACGAAGCACAGTTAAAATAAAGATCATTAACAGCAGTTTTTTTAGAGTGAAATATGAAAAATAAATTAAAGACGGTAAAACTGAAACAGACTGAAACCAAAATATACATGAAGTCACAGCTATTACTGAGTCCGCAGACACAAACTGAACGAGATTCATATTTCTGAGGATTTAAGGAGAGAAAACATTCATGTTTTATTTTTTATTAAATATTTGCTGTTTTTATTTTCTGTAAGTTACTTTTTAAAATTTATAAAGTTTCCCCATGAAGTCTCAGAGATGAATCTGTGACACCAGTAATATTTCATTTTACAAGTGTGTGTGTGTGTGTGTGTGTGTGTGTGTGTGTGTGCAGGCTGAAGCTCTGCAGGGTCTTCTGGATGAAGCTGACAGCTCAGCCGGACTCTCTGTGGAGAAAAAAGCCAGCGTGATCCCGCGGGTGAGAACACTTTGACACGATGTTATTTATTTATTTTTTTAAGCATCTTCTGAAAAAACGTTTCCAAAGTGCTTCGACTGAAAGCAGCGAGCGCAGATCCAAATAAAAAAAGTTCTGATATGATTCAGGATCATGAATGACGAGAGACGATCAGGAAGATCAAATCTCGCCTCTGAGGGGTCGTGATGGAAAAAGACCACGTAAAGGACCCGAGGCTGAGAACTGACTCGCAGTTCTGAGCTGATGAAGAGCTTCAAAAGTGATCAGTAAAATCTCGCAGGATGGGGCTGATGTGATGATTAAACCCATCAGAGGCTGAGAGCCCGGATGGACAAATAATAGACGAACTGGAGCCCAGTCCAGAGAAAATACAGCGAGCACTGGTTTTACAGTCCAAAGTTTAGAGCTGCTCAGCTGGACTCAGGACAGAGAGGCTTTTTACATTTACTTTAGTTAGTTATGTAACTCTTTTTTAACAATATAGATTGACAAAGATTACAACTCAGAATACAAATTATACAACTACATCATAGTTTTGACTCTACAGCAGAGGAAGTTTAAAAGGCTGTGAGGACAAACGCAGCCGTGAGTGCCTGACTTCACCAACCCTCGACTCATGTTGTGACGGTGAGTCCAGGACCTGTGGGCAGTCAGTGCTTAAGCTTCGTGACCCTCAGATGTTTCTCAGTGTTTCTTTATTTTTCTGAGGAAACGTGTGATTCTGCATCGGTCCATTGTGATACACCCTGAATCCTCTCTCTCTGTCTTCATCAGTGTGATGTGGGTGAGCGGTGTGCGATGAAACACGGACCTCGGATTGGTCGGCTCTGCGACTGTCTGAGAGGAACAGCCTGCAACACCTTCTTCCTGCGCTGCTACTGACCACTCGCACACATTTTCCTCATGAGGACCTAAACTCGGTCTGGGCGCTCACACAGACAGTGCTCAGAAAGACAGAAGTGCACTCTCTCACCAATCGTCTCGCTCCATATTTTAGTCTTTGTTTTAAAGTTTTTGGTGTTTGTCCTTCAGATTAATTTATTTTTGTTAATAAAGATTCTTCATAAAGCTGCACGGCTCCAAAGACTTCATGATTTACAATCTGTTCACGTCTTCAGCCAACACCTGCAGTTCCTCTGACGTCCAGCAGAGGCAGCAGTGAGTCTGTCCCCATAGACTCCCATGTTAAAACAGCAGAAAGAAATATTTACAGTCTGATACACAAACTGGTCTTTATAGATAATGTCTCCCTTCGTAACACCTGTACAGGGGGACAATTTATATAACTCACCTGTGGATTAAGGTTTGCAGTTTGTTAGGGGTGTGGCCTCTTTGACTTGCAGGTGGACGGTGACACAGGTGTCTGTAGCTGCTAGCTGTCTGCGAGGCTTGACCTCAGCTAAGTGGAGCGATTGAACTGGACCTCTGGACCATGTTTGTGCTGTTGGAGCCTTTTGGAGCATTTTAATGGCATTTTCATTGTAATATCATTTTTGTAAATAATGATCTGACAAGTAATTATTGTTTATCAGACCATCATCAGACCATCCAAGAGCTCAGTGCTCCAGTTTGGTGAAGGAAATTCATGGATTTTATTTGAAAGTCCAAAGATTGAAAGTTTTGCAAAATTACTGAATATTACCTGTAATATTTAATATAACATTACACCCTTATATGTACTGATGGACATGACGATACTAAACATGATGAAAGTGATGCAGTTTTATATCGAAGCAATAAAACACAATCGTCTGATGCATCAGACGTAAAGAGCGCCATGATTAGATTTACAGGAAACCTTGAAGTCATTGGGTTGGTCAGGCTGGTTGAGCTCAGCTGTCAGAGCTGCAGGTGTGTGACGGTGTAGCAGGAATCTGGCATTCAATGAGCTTCAGTTTGAAATAAAAAATCAGGAGCTCAAAGGGGATCTGCCCAGTGAGACCAAACACTTTCCTTCCACATTCATCTGCTGCTCACTGAGAAGTCTCTGCCCCCCCGACACAGTTTAGGATCCTTGTTTCGATCATTCACACCCACTCTGAACCTTAAATCAGATGATAACATGGAACTGAACATTTACAGTTAAGGTTTGCTTGTTTTTCTCCAAAGTTCATGGTTACATTTGTTTCTGCTGTTTTCATTTTCAGCTGCTGTTTCAAGTTTAAATTATAAGCTTATAAATGTATGAACCTCCTGAACATGTGTTCACTTTAAACCGGGACTGTCTGCTTTCTCTGCTGTTGTTATCTGACATCAGACTTCCCCAATCAGTCTTCTCTGATTAGACCTCCGGAGAGGCTGATTGGCCCCGAGGGCTCGTCATAAACTCTGCTAAAAAAGACCGACAGCAGCAGCACGACATTGCCTTCTCATCAAACCTTTATTAACAGTCATGCTGGTGACAGACTTAAACCAACTGTGAGAATTAATCAACCACCTATTAGTCAAAATAAAGACACATGAAAATATTAAACTTAAAGTCAGATTCTTTCATTGATATCAGACTTACACATAAAAAAATCACAAAGAAAGAACAATACAGTATCCTCAACAGCACCAAAGAAAATAATTCTCGAACACGTAGCCTAAAGCAGATGACTCGTAAGCTGGAGAGGAAATGGCGTGTCACAAATTTAGAGGATCATCATTTAGCCTGGAGAAATAGTTTGCTGCTTTATAAGAAAGCCCTCCGCAAAGCCAGAACATCTTACTATTCATCACTGATTGAAGAAAATAAGAACAACCCCAGGTTTCTCTTCAGCACTGTAGCCAGGCTGACAAACAGTCAGAGCTCTGTTGAGCCAACCATCCCTTTAACGTTAACTAGTAATGACTTCATGAACTTCTTCACAAATAAAGTTTTTATCATTAGAGAAAAAATTACCAGTAATCATCCCACAGATGTAATATTATCTACAGCTACTCTTAGTACCATTGATGTTAAGTTAGACTCTTTTTCTCCAATTGATCTTTCTGAGTTAACTTCAATAATTACTTCCTCCAAACCATCAACGTGTCTTTTAGACCCCATTCCTACAAAACTGCTCAAAGAAGTCCTGCCATTAATTAATGCTTCAATCTTAAATATGATCAACCTATCTCTAATGGTCGGCTATGTACCACAGGCCTTCAAGCTGGCTGTGGTTAAACCTTTACTCAAAAAGCATCTCTAGACCCAGCAGTCTTAGCTAATTATAGGCCAATCTCCAACCTTCCTTTCATATCAAAAATCCTTGAAAGAGTAGTTGTCAAACAGCTAACAGATCATCTGCAGAGGAATGGTTTATTTGAAGAGTTTCAGTCAGGTTTCAGAGCTCATCACAGCACAGAAACAGCTTTAGTGAAGGTTACAAATGATCTTCTTATGGCCTCTGACAGTGGACTCATCTCTGTGCTTGTCCTGCTAGACCTCAGTGCAGCGTTCGATACTGTTGACCATAATATCCTATTAGAGCGATTAGAACATGCTGTAGGTATTACAGGTACTGCACTGCAGTGGTTTGTATCATATCTATCTAATAGACTCCAGTTTGTGCATGTAAATGGAGAGTCCTCTTCACACACTGAGGTTAATTATGGAGTTCCACAGGGTTCAGTGCTAGGACCAATTCTGTTTACATTATACATGCTTCCCTTAGGCAGCATCATTAGAAGACATAGCATACATTTACACTGCTATGCCGATGACACCCAGCTCTATCTGTCCATGAAGCCAGATAACACACACCGATGAGTTAAACCAGCGGTCCCCAACCTTTTTTGCGCCACGGACCGGTTTATGCCCGACAATATTTTCATGGACCGGCCTTTAAGGTGTCGCGGATAAAAAAATAAAAACTAGTACCGGTACCGAAAAAAAGAAAATTTATTCATAACACACGTGAAAAGACCCAGGAAAACAGAGTAAACGATAAAAATGATAACAAAATAACGCTGAAAACCGATAAAAACCCTGAAAATTATACATTTCACACCTGAGCCTCAACTCTCGCGACCCGGTACCAAACGACTTACGGACCGGTACCAGTCCGAGGCCCGGGGGTTGGGGATCGCTGAGTTAAACTGCAGGAATATCTTAAAGACATAAAGACCTGGATGGCCGCTAACGTTCTGCTTCTTAATTCAGATCAAACTGAGGTTATTGTACTCGGCCCTGAAAATCTTAGAAATATGGTATCTAACCAGATTCATACTCTGGATGGCATTACCTTGGCCTCCAGTAACGCTGTGAGGAACCTTGGAGTCATGTTTGACCAGGACATGTCCTTCAACGCACATATTAAACAAATATGTAAGACTGCTTTCTTCCATTTGTGCAACATCTCTAAAGTTAGAAATATCCTGTCTCAGAGTGACGCTGAAAAACTAGTTCATGCATTTATTACTTCCAGGCTGGACGACTGTAATTCATTATTATCAGGATGTCCAAAAAACTCACTGAAAAGCCTTCAGCTAATCCAAAATGCTGCAGCAAGAGTCCTGACAGGGACTAGAAGGAGAGAGCATATTTCTCCTGTTTTGGCTTCCCTTCATTGGCTTCCTGTTAAGTCCAGAATTGAATTCAAAATCCTGCTCCTCACATACAAGGTCTTAAATAATCAGGCCCCATCTTATCTTAATGACCTTGTAGTACCATATCACCCTATTAGAGCACTTCGCTCTCGCTCTGCAGGCCTACTTGTTGTTCCTAGAGTATTTAAAAGTAGAATGGGAGGCAGAGCCTTCAGTTTTCAGGCCCCTCTTCTGTGGAACCAGCTTCCAGTTTGGATTCGGGAGACAGAAACTATCTCTACTTTCAAGATTAGGCTTCAAACTTTCCTTTTTGCTAAAGCATATAGTTAGGGCTGGACCAGGTGACCCTGAATCCTCCCTTAGTTATGCTGCAATAGGTGTAGCTGCTGGGGGATTCCCATGATGCACTGGGTGTTTCTACCTCACTCACTATGTGTTAACAGACCTCTCTGCATTGAATCATACCTGTTATTAATCTCTGTCTCTCTTCCACAGCATGTCTTTATCCTGTCTTCCTTCTCTCACTCCATGTTGTTGTCATTTGGTGCTGTATAAACAAAACTGAATTGAATTGAACTTAGCATTTCACGTCAGTTAGCATTGTTAACATAAAGTACTTTATTATAATTCCGATTTTTGACTTGTTTGCAGAGAATGTGTGTTTGAATAAACTTCATTCACCCACCTCTGATCGTGCTCTACCTCCAGCTGTGTTTTCAGTTTGATCGTCCAATCAGAGACGAGCAGCGTCTGCTTTAAAGGACCTTTCCTGCGAGCATGGATCAGACAGACGGAGCTTATCAACCCCCATCACAGACACACTGGCATTTAGCTCCCAGCGTGCACCTTATCCAGAGATAAGATGGGTTAATTATTGCAGCGAGTGCACACACACACACACACACACACACACACACACCTACACACACAGACGCAGAAGCACATGAATCATTACAGCGAGTAATGAATTATAATATGAATTACTGCAAATATGACAGTGAGACACTTTCAAATAATCACTCTCAATTTTCCTCGTTTAGTCTCTTTCTTCTAGCGTAACACACACACTGACTTCCTCTCCTACTCTCAGTAAGTCAGGCAGTAAACAGCTGATTCTTTGTGTCACCTGTTCATGTAAGTGACAAACTTATTTACTTTAATTAATCAGAAAATGTCATGTTCAAAATGTCGTGCACAATTAGAGCACACACGTCCAATTTTTGAAAAAGAAACTTTATTTATAAATCATAAAAGTGCAAAATAAAACCATAAAAACAAAAATAAAACAGTTTTGGCAGGAAGTAAACAGAAATCATTTAGATGCAGGAACAAGAGGAGCTTGGCAGAGCGACATGGAGTGGTGTGAGACACACTTGAGCGACTTTGTGAAGAGAAATGAGGAGGAAGAGGAGGCTGCAGGAGCAATCAGCTCAGTGAGGAAGAAGGTGCAGGTGAAGCAGTGGCTGTGGGCTGCTAGGAAGTAGGAAGTAGTCCTAAATGAATATGAGGAGAAGTGGCCTACACCTTCCATGTCTGGGAAGTGGATGGAGGCTTGATGCTCCTTTCAGACTGGTTTCATTCACAGCTGACAACTGTTATTTCAAAATAAAAGCCTTGGCTGTGTCTGCCAACACACATCGTATCTGTTTCTGCTGCTCTTTATTGTGTTACACAGAAAAGTGTGAAAACACTTCCAAGTATCCTATTTTAAATCAGTGTTTAAATAAAAAGCTTATTGTGTTATGACCCAAGATCATGTGGATTATATGCAACGTTCCCTCTAATGTTTCATGTGTCTGAGCGAACACACAAACTCCCTGAGCGTCCCTTGGATCACTGTGAGCGACAGCAGACGTGTGCACTGTGGTCACGCCAGCATCGACTCCATCCAAGCTACATGTTTAGTAAAATAATCAAATTACAGCATTTATGTTAGACTACTTTTAATTAACTGCTTTAGCTCACTTACAATGAAAATTAAAACAATCTTGTTCCTGACCTGTAGCATGTTAACACTATTGGAAGGAAAAATAACTTGAACTCCAATTTTGAAAACACAACTTTCTTTTTTTTTTTTATATATAGAAAGCTCTGACTTGTATTATGAGTCTGTGGTCTGGGAGAGAGTCTGTAACTCTGTCTGCAAAATACAGTAAATAATGACCAATGTTGGGCAATTAATTATATAGTTACTCCTCAAAAAAGTAACTGAGTTTTTCAAACAACAAAGGTTTTTGCAGCTGTTTACCTGAAAATGCAGCCAAGGCGTTTTTTTAAATAAACATTTCAAACTATTGACAGAACAATCAGCTGTTCTGCATCAAATCTGATGCCACACAAATTATTTGTGTCACTCCAAAAATAATTTCTGTCCACTATGAGATGAAGGAGAACAACAGCCTGATACCTGCAGGCCTGACAGCAGCAGATGTATCACTGCTGTAACACCTGTAACACTCAGCAGTCGCCTCATTGTTCTGACACACACAACAAAACTATTGACCACACTACACACTAACTACACAAGATTTGTGCTGAACGTCGCAAATCTCTCACATCTCAAAACACCACTGGTGTCGGCACATAAGGACGCTGTCATAGCCTGTCAGCCACGTTGATCAGCTGCGTATATACGAATGTGAATCACATCATTGGCTGGACTTTGGGATAAGGTGGCATCGTTCTGATCCCATACGGGAGCAGCCGGTCACTCACTGACTAACACTGCAGAACAGAATTGTTAAAGTTTTAATTTCAATTCAGGTTAGATTTTTTTTTTTGTCAAATGTATATCGTGATAAATATTTCTGGTCATATCGCCCTGCTCTAATCTGCAGTATGCAATTTACTGAAAATTGCAGTAAATTTAACGCAGAAAGAAATCCTGTTTTTTTTGTCAGTGACACGTCTCCAGATTAAACCTCCCAGCATGCCTCACTGTTGTAGACCTTAATATTCACTTTAGCCGCTGTCCTTCTGTCACAAATCACACCTGACACATGTGTGCACCACTCCACCCTGCCTATACTGTAACTTCACCTCTCTTGGACTTTTTTGCTTGTTATGGTTCACTCCATGTATTGAAGCTGATCTACCATCACTACTCCTCCATCCTCACTGTCATATCTATCTCCAGCTAGTTCACACATATTCTATACATACTGTACGTCACATCTGAAGTGCTCTTTGTTGTCATGAAGCCATACTGCTGCTCACACATCCCTTTTCCACTTTCTCAACACAATCTTTACAGTGTATTTCTTTCACTGTTTCTTGCAAAAACCTGACTTGTTGCCCATAAAATGCACGTAACTACAGGGTACTTGTACCTTATTCGAAGGTAGTGTTATAAAGTGTTACGTCTTTTTTCATTTAAATTAATTTTTCTTTGATTAACTTTTCATATTTTATTGTTCAGTTTCTTTGCCAGGTGAACGGTTTTGCTGTACTGCGCAATGACATCTAAAAATAGATCAACTAATTTCTTGTAAACACATTATTGGGCATTTTTAGAAGAAACCTCGACCTGTTTTGTTAGTCTTGTAAAGTTGTCATTTGAAGCTGTAAATTCAAATTCAGATTTTATTTGTCACACATACAATCATACATAGTACGACATGTGGTGAAATGCTTATTGCTATGCAATGCCCAACCATTAAATGTCAGTAAGAATTGACAGTAAGATTTACAGATTACAGCAAAATTTACAGATTTTAACTTAGAAATTTTAAGTAAAAAGAATGTGCAAATAAACAGAGTGCATGTGGTGACGTGATGTACAGTGGCTTGCAAAAGTATTCGGCCCCCTTGAACTTTCCCACATTTTGTCACATTACAGCCACAAACATGAATCAATGTTATTGGAATTCCAGGTGAAAGACCAACACAAAGTGGTGCACACGTGAGAAGTGGAACGAAAATCATTCATGATTCCAAACATTTGTTACAAATAAATAACTGCAAAGTGGGGTGTGCGTAATTATTCAGCCCCCTGAGTCAATACTTTGTAGAACCAGCTTTTGCTGCAGTTCCAGCTGCCAGTCTTTTAGGGTCTGTCTCTACCAGCTTTGCACATCTACAGACTGAAATCTTTGCCCATTCTTCTTTGAAACAGCTCCAGCTCAGTCAGATTAGATGGACAGCGTTTGTGAACAGCAGTTTTCAGATCTTGCCACAGATTCTCGATTGGATTTAGATCTGGACTTTGACTGGGCCGTTCTAACACATGGATATGTTTTGTTTTAAACCATCCCATTGCTGCTCTGGCTTTATGTTTAGGGTCGTTGTCCTGCTGGAAGCTGAACCTCCGCCCCAGTCTCAAGTCTTTTGCAGACTCCAAGAGGTTTTCTTCCAAGAGTGCCCTGTATTTGGCTCCATCCATCTTCCCATCAACTCTGACCAGCTTCCCTGTCCCTGCTGAAGAGAAGCCCCCCCCAGAGCATGATGCTGCCACCACCATATCTGACAGTGGGGATGGTGTGTTCAGAGTGATGTGCAGTGTTAGTTTTCCACACATAGTGTTTTGCATTTTGGTCTCATCTGACCAGAGCAGCTTCTTCCACATGTTTGCTGTGTCCCCACATGGCTTGTGGCAAACTGCAAACGGGACTTCTTATGGTTTCTGTTAACAATGGCTTTCTTCTTGCCACTCTTCCATAAAGCCCAACTTTGTGCAGTGCACCACTAATAGCTGTCCTATGGACAGATTCCCCCACCTGAGCTGTAGATCTCTGCAGCTCGTCCAGAGTCACCGTGGGCCTCTTGGCTGCATTTCTGATCAGCGCTCTCCTTGTTCGGCCTGTGAGTTTAGGTGGACGGCCTTGTCTTGGTAGGTTTACAGTTGTGCCATACTCCTTCCATTTCTGAATGATGGCTTGAACAGTGCTCCGTGGATGTTCAAGGCTTGGGAAATCTTTTTGTAGCCTAAGCCTGCTTTAAATGTCTCAATAACTTTATCCCTGACCTGTCTGGTGTGTTCTTTGGACTTCATGGTGTTGTTGCTCCCAATATTCTCTTAGACAACCTCTGAGGCCGTCACAGAGCAGCTGTATTTGTACTGACATTAGATTACACACAGGTGCACTCTATTTAGTCATTAGCACTCATCAGGCAACGTCTATGTGCAACTGACTGCACTCAGACCAAAGGGGCTGAATAATTACGCACACCCCACTTTGCAGTTATTTATTTGTAACAAATGTTTGGATTCATGTCTGATTTTCGTTCCACTTCTCACGTGTGCACCACTTTGTGTTGGTCTTTCATGTGGAATTCCAATGAAATTGATTCATGTTTGTGGCTGTAATGTGACAAAATGTGGGAAAGTTCAAAGGGGTCGAATACTTTTGCAAACCACTGTATATCACTTTAACCTTTCAGTTGAATTCCAATTCAATTACTTGGGCAGTAGCAACCATACGGCACCGTCTCTGAAAATGCCCCTGGACCACATTGACAACAACCACGAATACTCTCGGGGTCAGTGAAAGTAAATACACTGTGTGGGCGTTATTTATTTTTCCCTCGATCAGGACAAAGGTAATCTTTACTTTTACCCATGTTTGTTTAAGACAGCAACTAGAGTTACATGACCTTTCATTTTATCAAGCGGTTTGCTTTGCACTTTTGGGACATCAAACGTACTCTGATCATCAAATCCCAGCTATATTTTCCCCCTACTTTCTTTCCAGTCCATTTCCTGTCCCCATCCTCTATGAGAAATGTTAAATAAAAAGTTCTATTGTGCCTTAGTGAGATCTGATCAGACAGAAATAAGACAACAACAAAAAACATGCAGTGATTTGCACAGAAAAGCTGTACACCACATTAATGATGAAAATATGATTTAATATTTTGATACTTTGCATCTTTAGATTAGCTTTGATACTCACCCATTGTTCTTGTCAGACAGTAACTGAAGCACCTTGTTTTGGAAGAAATCTTTTTGTTCTGTAGTAAAGATGCGGGTGGCTGTCGTATCAATGTTGAAAGCCAGACATACTGCAGTACGTCATAAAAAAAAAAAATCATGATTTCATCTTGTGTAAAAACGTTTGGTTGGCAATGGTAACACACTGAATTTGAGATCATCGGTTTTAGAAAGTTACAGAAACGGTTCGACTGAGGCCGTAAATCAAAATTGGGACGATGTGGCGAGAGGGGGTCCTGATACACAACACACATCTGATTAAGTGTATTGGCTTCTTACGAACTTTTGTCTACAGAGTATTTAAAAGTAGAATGGGAGGCAGAGCCTTCAGTTTTCAGGCCCCTCTTCTGTGG
Organism: Perissodus microlepis; assembly: GCF_051167445.1. Classification (NCBI taxonomy): domain Eukaryota; kingdom Metazoa; phylum Chordata; class Actinopteri; order Cichliformes; family Cichlidae; genus Perissodus; species Perissodus microlepis. Next base: position 780,836 of record NC_140481.1, read on the forward strand.
AACCAGCTTCCAGTTTGGATTCGGGAGACAGAAACTATCTCTACTTTCAAGATTAGGCTTCAAACTTTCCTTTTTGCTAAAGCATATAGTTAGTGCTGGACCAGGTGACCCTGAATCCTCCCTTAGTTATGCTGCAATAGACGTAGGCTGCCGGGGGATTCCCATGATGCATTGAGTTTTTCCTTTCCAGTCACCTTTCTCACTCACTATGTATTAACAGACCTCTCTGCATTGAATCATATCTGTTATTAACCTCTGTCTCTCTTCCACAGCATGTCTTTTATCCTGTCTTCCTTCTCTCACCCCAACCGGTCGCAGCAGATGGCCCCGCCCCTCCCTGAGCCTGGTTCTGCCGGAGGTTTCTTCCTGTTAAAAGGGAGTTTTTCCTTCCCACTGTCGCCAAAGTGCTGCTCATAGGGGGTCATATGATTGTTGGGTTTTTCTCTGTATCTATGAAGCGCCTTGAGGCGACTTTTGTTGTGATTTGGCGCTATATAAATAAAATTGAATTGAATTGAATTGAATACATACAAAGAAGCTCATGACAAAAACATACTACAAATACTGTTTCTAATTTGAGCATCCAGAGGATCGGAGGATAAAGTGTGACCCATTTTCCACAACATGATATAAGATGGTTAAAAGAATAAAGGCCATAGTATTCCTAACATTTCTCTCTGTTGTTGATTTTAGCATGTATCACCCACACAAAAGCTTTGTTTGTGCACAGGTCTGAACTTTAAACTGACACAGTTACAGTCGGCCGTTTTCTCTTTTACATTAAATCAGGTCAGATGCACACTGACTGGATCTTTCTACTTTAAAAACAGACATGAGATTCCTCTCAATCTTTTTATACAACTCTTAAAAAGAAAATCAGTAAAGACTAGGGATGGGTACCGGTATCCGGTGCCATGATGGCACCGGTTCTGACATAAACGGTAGTAACCAGACCGAAAAGCAGCGCACATTTCGGTGCTTTTTTTTTCCTGAGCTGTGATACACTTTAGATTCTAGCCAATCATTTTACGTTTCCGAGGATAGTAGGCGGGTCCAGGTACGTACGTTCTTTTAGAGCAGAGCTACAGATTAAAAACGCCCAAGGCGAAGCGGTCAAAGTCTGGCTGTACTTCACAGCAAAAGATGCAAACTCAGCAGCAACAAGTGCTTTAAGCTGATACTGTGCAAAGGAGGCAACACCTCAAATCCGATGAAACACCTGGCGACGTATAGCGTTTTTTTTAAAAAGCCGAGAAATGCGCCGTATTTGATAGCTTGCTGCAAGACCTCACACCGTGCACATCTACTGCAGGTGGGTTACCAGTTATCGGACCCGGAGCAACATCCCCCAAAAACCCGAAGAGGAGAGTCCTGGCCCCTAGCCCTGCCAGTGTAGCAGAAATGATGAGGATGATGATGCAGCAGCAGCCGTTCTTCTCTGCGTCAGTAGCTTAATGTTGTTCGTGTGTAATTTACGTTGAGTAGGCTAACCACGTTATTACATTAATGCATGTAAGGTGAACTAGCAAACATCATCATAGTTACATGCGGCTGTCTTCTTGTTTGATGGCAGATACTCCCTTCACCCTGGACAAAAAGGCTAAAATGACCAAAGAAAAAGTGGAAAACAGTTAAACATGAGAGGTTTTTGGACAAAGTTTGTGTTTTTTCCCATTGATTAAGCACTGCTTCCAGCCAAGAGTGATACCATATATGCCCCATAGCTGCAGAAAAGGCTAACATGGTTATCTTTTTACAAAAAAACAGCTGAACATGAGAGGTTTTTGGACAAAGTTGGTGTTCTCCATTCTTTAAGCACCGGTTTGAGCACCGGTTTGAGCACCGGCACCGTTTCAAAAGTACCGGTTTGGCACCGGTATCGGATAAAACCTAAACGATACCCATCCCTAGTAAAGACATTTCTCCAAATGCTGAATTACACCTTCAGACAGTCAAATTGAAAAGACAACTCTTTCCACACTAAGGTTCTTTTTTGATATGATCTTGTAGAAATGTATTTGTTTAGATCTTACCAACAGCCACTGCGCAGATGAGCCAGACTAACTTCATCTTTTCTACTGGTCTTTTCCACAGAATGGTAGAAAATGATAAAGGCTAAGGAGGAGTCAGAAAATGAGGAGGGCCCACGCAGTTTGAATTAATTTTTGAGAGGAGTCCTTCTACACATCACGTGCATGGCTTCGGTTTTGACTGAATTATGTATTGACAGAAATATACAGTTTAAATGTTATGAACTTGTTAACTTTGTGCGCCACTTTGTGACTCCTGACTCTGAAAAGTTGAAATATAGGTATAAATAATTGTCTATTGTTTGCTAAAATTCAGATTCTCACAGTTTTTAGGTCTTTTTGTTAATATTTTATGAATAATCACAAAGCATCCAACCACCGCAGAGTCATCAGAAAACCTCTGAAGATGGAGGTCTCTGTGCAGTGGCTGAAGTCTGTGGTGTTGAGGGTGAAGAGGGAGAGGACGGTCCCTTGTGGTGCCCCTGTGTTGCTGATTACCTTGTCAGACACACACTGTGGATGACGCACATATTGTGGTCTTCCTGTCAGCTAATCAACAATCCAGGACACCAGAGAATTGTTGATTATATTTGACTAATCTCTGAGAAGTCCAGTTTCCTGCTTCAAATTTGGGTATATTTGTCTTATAAATGCCTAAATAAAAAATAAATAAATAAAAAAATAGAATTCTTAGTTTTTCTAAAACATTTCTTTTCTTGTTTTCATGAAGCCATCAACTTAAAAAAAAATTTCCTTTCACTTTTACAGTTATCCTTCTGTCACTCGTCTCCACCCACTCCACCTCGCCTCTCTTGTTCACCGTGTGCTGCCTTGGATAGTGATGGCTGACACCAGGTATTTAAACTCATCTACCTTTGCTACCTCTGCTTCTTGTGACTTGTTAACTTACAGATGAAATGAAGCAGTGTAAGGCAGTGTAGTGCTTCCACTGTGAAAATGGGACGTCTTCTTTCTAAAGAGTTTGTTATATAAATAAATGTAGTCAAACACATGTACGAGATGAAGGACGCAGAAACATCAGTTAGGGTGAAATTTTTATTACGGTCTGTGTTGTACACAAAATTAATTCAAGTTTGTGCAAATGTTTTGGTGCCATTCAAAATTCTGCTTTGCACTTGAATAAACATTTAATCATCCAACTGGCACAGGAGTGCGGAGGCTTTGGATATCCAGTAGTCGCTGGGTCGCTGGGAGGGAAGCATTACTGTCACCACAAAATGAGTTGAGTGACCTGAAGGGAGAGAGACATGAAGGGTGAGGAAACAATCTGAGCAAACATCCTTTTTCTTTCTTTTTTTGACATTGTATGTTGGTAACAGGGACGTGCGCTGTATCCCACCAAAACTCCCAGCAATGCCCAAAAACTAACTCTTGGCCTTATGATAGTATAAAATGTGTCATGACTTTAAATGTAAAAAGGTTTCCAGGGAGTGACTTTGGATACCTCAGGTGTGTACCTGTGGTGGACAGAGTGCCAGCTCTGGCTGAGGTCTTGTACAGAGGAGCGTGGTAGAGGTCAGGCTCTGGGACGTAGTTCTGCTGTGGCTCAAAGTGCACCACCGGCAGCATGGCGTTCATAACCCGAGGCAGCGCATCATCAATCACCATGCCGACATCACCCCAGCGACAGGCATCCATGAACATGCCGTGAACAAGTACACCGTCCTGTGGCTCAGGGAACTGTTTTAACAAGTAACCATATTAAAGGAATTACCTTTTTGCTTTACTTTTCCTTTTTACTGACAAACTCTTGAAACAAAGTAAATACAAAGACTTTCTTTTTGCAGGTTGTGCCTTTTCAGAAAAAATGGTGGTTTCTATAGCTGCAAAGCCAGAAACTAAAACAAAGAACATGTGGCTTTGCTTTTATCAGATGTATCCAGAGCTTTTTATTCTTTAAGGATTTCATTTTCATGAACAGAGATTTAAAGAAGAGTTGGCAAGATGTTTGCTGGGGTTGATATTCACTATTTATGACGCTTAAGAGGGCATCGATCTGATATCTCATCAGGAAATAAACTCAGTATTTTAAAAAAGAAAACAATACTGGTGGCTGTACTGCCCTCCAGATTCACACCGGAGTCAAGTATAACAACCTTACTAAAGAAATCAGTATGTAGTCCAATCAAAAATAATGGATAACAGATTTAATTTGATCATTTAGGATACATTTGCTCTGTGGTGCTAACTTTGAGACCATCAGATCAGATTTAGAGATTCAGGATAAAGTAATGTCACAAAAACATTAATCAATTAATACAAGAATTAGAGACATATATCAAATAGGTCATGATCTCAGGTTCCTACAACTTTCTAATTCACATTTTACATTGACCACTTCAAATGCTTGCCTAAAAACAAAACAAGCTAGTGGTCATATTAATGGTAAAAGCATTTATCTTCAGCCCGCTAGGTTTGTTTTGCTTCCAAGGACTAACTGAAATCATGCAAACACAAACACAATTTAAAAACATAATTGATAACATAACTGATTTTGTGTGAAAATGTAAGAAGTTTGAATAAAATATTGCACATAAAAACCAAACTGATGTAGTGTTTTAGATTGCATCTTGAGATTGTTGATCTGCTCTTCCACATTAGCTCTCCTGCTATTAGCCAGAAAAATAGCATCTTAAAGTACTGCTAATATTTGAAGGGCTGGAGAAAAGAATATTTGTGCCCTTTTTTTAAGCACTACTGAAAGCATTACTAAGAGCACTGCTCCTCTTACAGTACCTCCTCATCCATCTTCAGTTTTGCACCAATGGGAAGAGTGCGTAGAGCCTCACAGACTGCTTCCTCATCCCTGTACGCCGGCACCACGCTGAAGCGGAAATTAAGCTCCTCAATAGGCAAACTGTAACGCCGGGCATGATTCTGCAACACTCCTACAGGCCATCAAAGACACAAGAGCATTGAAACAAGTCACTGTGCTGTTTAGCAAAATCTACCAATAAACACACATTTAATTAATATCTCTCTTTTAAACTTAATTCATTTATTTTTACACTGTATACTTGAAAGAGTAGTCAGAGTGATCATTGTAATCCTCAAGCTCAGCTCTAAAAGTTTGCCTTACTGTTAGTGTTCATTAAAAAACATAGAGCATGTTTCAGTGTGTTACCAGTAAGAAAGCCTTGAGGGAAGAAGAACCCAGAGATCCAAAGTGATTTGGGCTGACCACGTGTGATCCAAGTCTTGCAAGAGAGGAAAAGAGAAGCAGAGATGCAATTAAAATATATGTATCTTTAAATGACAATTTCTTTATGCAGTATCTTCTTCTTTTATTCGATATAGTGCATTACAGGCATCCTATTACTGACGGGACCTGAAGTGACCCAGTGAATCAGTTTACATTGGATTCTGTTTCCTAAGATAATCAGCATGTGGAGTGTGACTCAGTGTTTATCCACTGCTGTATAAACTAATAGGACTTTACCCCGTTTGTGCTTGTTTAAGTGAATTATAGTGACTGTACGATACACATGTTCAGAGCAGACTTAAGGAAGAGCAGCTTAAATCAGGGGAACCAAACCCTAAACCAGGATGTGCAGGAAGGGAGAAAGATGAACTCAGAATGTACATGTGTTATTACAGTTTTCCAACCTAATGAGGTAACACACAAATCAAATGTGTGCAAAAGTACATATGCATGCACACAGACACACACACACGTGCACACATGCACACACTCGAACCAATAAAATACAGCCAATATGCCAGACCTGAGCTAGAAAAAGACTTCTATTCTAATCCAATTTCCCCCACATAATTTATGTTGGCTTTATAAAGACACATTTCACACAAACTTCTATAATTCCTCTGGACTGAACTTGAAAACGTGTGTGTTTTTGTTAATATCTGTATGCAAACCTGGATAAAGGAGGTTCTGAGAGTCAAGTCTCTGACCCAAGAAGACAGCGGTTTGAGGGAATGGTAGGCAGAGTTTGCCCAGTGGGTGGGGACCTGGTTGTTCAGAAAGCTTGTGTAGATTCGGTCCATTTCCTCTGACATCACAACGAGACCTGCTATTGCCTTTTGCAGAGTGATAAGAGACATCTACGAAAAAGAAAGTGAGAATAACACATCGCAGTAACGACAGATTCCGAGAAATGTTATTTCTGAAACTACACAGAACGCATATTTTTGATTGTTTAGGTTTTTTTGTTTTTGAATTTTCCTCTAAGATCAAGTAAATAAACTATAATCCAAAGAAAAGAACTCCTGAAGTGGTCATGAGATGATCTCCACCAATTAAATGTGTGTGGTTTTTACGTCACCCTGAGAACTTTAAGCAAGTCAGGGCTCTAGAGTGCGACCAATTTGGTCGCAAATGTGACCAAATTTTTCAGTGGTGCGACTAAAAAAAAAATTTGGTTGCACCGGTGCGACCAACTGTTCAGGTAGCAAAAAAAAAAAAAAAAAAATCTGCAACCTTCCCTGTGGTCAACAACAGACACACGTTATGCCCCTATCGTGGACTAAACCAATCAGAGATAGTAAGGGGCGGGACCTCTCTGATTGGCCGTGGTCCAGTTGAAAGCGCAGGTGGAAGTGGGAGGTGAGTAGCTTGAATAAAGCGATATCAATTCATTAAATCCTGAATCGACTTAAATATAACTGTGTTTTGCCAGAAACGCCAGATTCTCAGATTAAAGCTCACAAAACCATTTCAACAACAACCAAACAGCAGATGAGAGCAGGTACACGGATTCCACACAAAGACGTAAACACAGAGCGGACCCGACGCATCAGAATCAGCTTTGTCTTTCTCGGCTTTCTCACCCGACGGCCCGCAGACGGACACGCTGTCGGAGCTTAGCGATTCTGATGCGTCCGGTCCGCGCTGTGATTACGTCTTTTTGCGCTGATTCTGAGCTGCAGGTTTTGTCTCTCCAACCAAAATTCACCGAGCCAGCAGCAAAAGAAGCAGCAAACTGCGCTTCACATTTGATCAATGTCGTCATGAATTTTGCTGTTTTGCTTCCACGACTATTAAACTCACACTCCATGCACAGCTAGCTCTCTCTATCTCTCTCTGTACTTCAAGAACAGTTCCCCGTCTCCGATCTCTGTTTTCTGTATTATTCATTCGCTTATTACCCACCAGTCTACCGTTGTTTACAGCGCTGTCGGCTGCTGTCTTTTTCTTTTCTTTTTCTTTTTTTCACTTAAATGACCTCGGACAAGAAAGCCTATTTTTCTGTTGTTCAATACTGAAGAAATTTAAACTTTATATGCAGAACATTGTAGAATATTTTTAAGGTTATCTGCCATAAAAAGCCAGACCAGGAAAATCTCCTTCATGTTTCTGTGTTTTATTCTCAGTTACTTTCACACAAAGGCATCTGCTGTGATGTTCACAATTCTGATGAAGTCAGTACTGATAAATGATCAGAATTATAATATTTCTGACTGTCTGAGGCTAAGTTGAATCGAATCGGGACTTTGAAAACCAGAATCAAATGGATTATAGAAATCAGTGATGATACCCAGCCCTAGTGAGCAGCCTAGGCACGACAGAAGTGGATGTAGCTGTAATAGGAAAAGAACTATTGCTAACTTTTCTGTTAAGTTAAGGCCTGATCCTTCTGAAATTCATAGCCAGTGCTCTGACACGGTGTCATCAATCTTTGAAAGCTGAAAAAGCACAGTGTATCCAGAAAAACACATTATATTATATAAATTATTATAAAATTTGTGTGCGCCTAACTTTTGTGCCGGTACGCCTAACTTTTTAAAGTTAGAGGTGTAAGAGGTGTCCAGAAGGCCTCCTGGATGTGGATGAGTAGTGGCTCTACTCTGAGCCCCTCCCCAACTCCTCATCCTATGTCTGAGACTGAGCTTAGACACCCTTTATAAGACAGCTCATTTCCACTGCTTGTATCTGCAGTCTTAAACTTGAACTTGTTCATTTGAGGAAGCAACTCGTCCTCAAACTGAAGAGGACAATCCACCCTTGTCTGGCAGAGAACCACATGGCTGAACTGTCCCAGTGCAAGTTGCAGATTATTGCTTGGTGCAGTCAAATTGACGGCATCATCCACAAAAAGCAGAGATGATCCTAAAAACCTTCCACTACTTGGCTTACAGAAGACAGAAGCTACTGACTATTAAAAATAAAAATAAAAACCCAACCAGCTATATATGTCTATAACTCAGATGTCACAGCCTGGTGAACAAAACAAAGACATTTTGTGAGCCATGTTGGAGGGACCTCTAACCAACATGTCATTATAGAGATTAGCCAGGTCAACTGGAGGGTTTTCCACAAACTCCTTCCCCAGGTTGACAATCACAAACTCAGTTGCTGCAAAAACCACCTGGATGGAAAAAGAGGATATAAGTCACAGAAAAGCTGGGAAAAATTGACCAAGCTTTGGCGGTGATGGGAAAGCTCCGCGGAGAGCTATAAACCCATGTCATTTATTTATTTTTACTGAGATCCTTTCTTTAATACTGACAAAAGTTACACTTTTTTAAAATGATCCTCTTCACCTGGAAAACAATCATGAAAACCTCAGTAAATATCTTTCCCCGGACTTCATCCAGGCTCACCTTCTCTTCCATGAAGCTCTTGATAAGAACTAGTTTCTGGAAAGATCCCAATCGCTCATTCCAGTAGCCTTTCATCTCCTGTTTCTCCTTTTTGGACTCCTCGAGAGAAGGCAACTCTGACACATAGCCTTTCCATTTTTCTGGATTTAAAGATGCTTCAAAATGCCCTATAAGAGAAAAAGAGTTCTATGGAATCAGACATAGGATTTGTACATAGTTTGGTAAGTTAATGATAAGAATGATTAGAACACCTCTTTATAAAAATGAAAAATGACAGAGTGTATGTAGGTCAAACATTCTAGTTTTATATTTAAAGTAACATGCTGACATATACAGATCCTTATCAGCTCAACAACAATAACAATGGGGATAGGGTACCTAGCTTAATATGGATATGGGTTCTAGTGATTTCTTTGGAGATGCCCTTGAAACAAGGCAGTGTGTCCTCCAGCTCACAACATGTCTGCCAGTAAAAATCACTTAGCCATGGCACATCTGGTCGCTCTGGATACTCCTGGAAGATGCAGAAAAAGAAAGTTTATGGCCACAAATTTAGTAGACATATTGTTATCGACTGGTTTTAAGTAAAGAGAAAGTTAACTAGAATTATAAAAGAGTGAGGGGATGATGACGAATGGTTTCTATGACAAGCAGCAGCTTTAAAAAGTAAAAATGACAATTTAATCTGAAATACTTGGGATCACTAAAAAATTTCTTGTTTCTCATTCAAACATTGCTTTTGTTGAAGAATGACCAACTAAGATTACACCTGCAGGCACCCCACTAGTCAGATGTATTCAGTGTTTACTCGGCTTAACAGCTTTCAGATATTTGGGTGATGAGTCTGAAAATCCGCTTCTATACACCTGTGTAAATATTTCATTAAAATCCCTTATACTTAATGATTTGATTAATCATTGCTCCCTTTTAGCGTATCCAATCAAACTACTATTATTTTATTTTGGTTTTTAAAAAGCTTGCTTTTTGTCAGAAACATACATTTCCATGTTACTCCAAACCTTTGAACAGTAAATGCCTAAGAGGCAATAAACGGGAGACCTAAAACAGAGGTGTAGGAGAAAGAAGAACAGAACTAGCATGAGGACTGTGACTGCTAACAATCAGTGCCTCCAGTCTAGTGGCATAAAAAACAAATGGTGGGTTAACACCATCACTATATACTTTTTAACCTCCTAACACCTGCACTCTTCCACAGCAGCATTTTTAATTTCTCTTTGATATTTGGGCTGATTGGGACCTGATGAATGTAAAAACAAAGAATTGCCAGATTTTTTTTTCACCTAATTTTTGTTCCTAAGAAAAATGAGAGCCACGTATCAGGATATTCATATAAAATTTCGATAGAACAGTAGCAGTATAATGTTCTCGTAAGTGGATATCAGGCCCCTGTAGAGCAAAATTGAGTATTTTGGTCTAAATAACCCAAAATGTGATGTCCACATATGTGGACGCAGGTCCTAGGAGGTTATAAAAAAACATGAGCATAATCATAGGAAATCTTTTTTTTAGTTAATTATTTTATTCATTATTGCTTTTATCAAGCTGAACTTCTATGGCTGGATTTCCCACCTCACCTTTTTCAGTGAAGAAGCTCCTTTTAGGAAGCGCCACCATTCCCCATCAGAGATCTCGCCACGCTGCCTCATGATTTCTACGCATAACATAAAGCTGTAGATAAGCTTGTGTTGCTCGAAGAGTCCACGTGACACATTAATGTAGGAGTTTAGCAAGATTTGATTCAGGAGGATCTGAAGGCGCTCTTCTAGCACAGTACTCTGCTCTGATGTCTCGATGGTGGAATTAATGAGCTGAAGATGAAGGAAGAAATAAACAAAAAAGAGAGAAAAAAAAGAAAATACTTACTTTAAATGGGTACTTACACATTTTCATTAAACATTCCTGCACAAGTAGCTTTGTAAATCTGAGAGTAAAGCCCAGCTCTTTTTTCCCTCACCTGTTTAAAGTACTTGAGTGAGAACTGGTACATACGATCGATCTCCGACAGACTGGCAATGACAAAGTACAAAACAGATCCTCGAGTGGCCACAGGCCTGTAGCGCTCCCTCGCAGAGTTTATCATCAGCTCAGTTGCTTCTGCCTCTTCCAGACGGTGCTTTATGGCCTGTGAAGTCACCTGGAGACAAGAGGATGCAAAAAATCATGGAAATAAACAGGATGAACATCAGAAAAACAGGAAAGGTTAAAAAAAAGTCCCCTAGACCAGTAATCCATGTGTGCACGTAGGGCATCCACTTGAGCTCATCAGGATCAACATAAACCATTCCACAGCGACTTACTGTGGCTGGAGATGCCACAGCCAAGTCCTGAACCTGCAAATACACATTATGAAGACGACTTAAGATTTACAAGCTTCTATTATAAGAGAGTCCATTATAAACCAGCTTCATATTCTTAGTAAAGCATTAAATGTTTATTCTTGAGCTCATGTTTAAGACCCTGCAAATTAATTTATAATCCAATTTACTGTCAACAAAAGTGATCCAGTTCCACTTTCACTCTGTTTGGCTCTAACCTCAAACACTATGTGTATGGATGGAGTAAGTTTGATTCGCTCGCTGTTGGCCAAACAGAGCATCTTGTTGTCATCCAATACAGTGTTCATGTTCTCGATCCAAAGGGCATCAACTGGTCCATCACAGACAACCCACTTGTGGTCATCACTAGTGTCACTGACTGCGTCACGGACACTCAGTGCCATCAGTCCATCACGCCACTCCAGTGTCAAAGTATTAATCTGAGAGGATGACACGACACAAAAGTTAAATAAATAACTGCAGTGAGAGAAAAGGAAATACTGCTGATGCCAGATTTAGTCTCCTGTGTGCTGTACCTCTCCATAGAGCTCTCCCATTGAGACAGATTTTGGATTGAGCACATAGGTCTTGACAGGCTGATAGAAGGGGTTGACAGCCTGGTGCCCTTTGAGATGGAGGGTCTCCAGAGTGTCTGCCAGGATGGTGTAGACAGTGGTCTTACCTCCACCACTTGGTCCAACCAACATAACTCCATGGCGAACTAACATGGTCTCATAAAGCTGGATCACCTAATAGGAAGATAAGAGGAACAGGCTTTTTAAATACTCAAAATATTTGTGATCTTTTAAAAAGATTTATGTCTGCAGCTGGAATTAACTGAGCTGAAGTGTCTGTCTTGGAATATTTTCCACTTGTACTCTACCTTCTTAGTCATGCTATCCAACGGTTGAAGGCTTCGCTTAACCAGAGACTCCACAATGGTTGAGTGTAGCACACCATAGTCATGTTCAGGGATACAAACACCAGGAAACAGGTCTGACAGGATACCACTGGAAAGGAATGGAAGATTGCCATGAACATAAACATACAGATATATATATATAAAAAAAAGAAAGAAGAGGCACCATACAAACTCTTACGTTTAGAACTTAATGTTCTTACTGTTATCGTGCAGTTTAACAAGAAATAACAAAGCTACTTCAGCTGCTCCCTTATTCACCACGGTGGGTAGCTCCACATGTTTAATTTGGCAGAGGACACAACCCCAAAAGGATTTGTGTCTGCGCCCAGGGTTGTAATAAGGATCTTTCGCTTGTCAGGAAAATGTATAAATCCCTCTGCTGCAGAGTAGGGCTGGGCCATATTATACCGTTAATACCGGTATAATGTTAGGCAACGATAGGAAAATGAAATATCGCGATAGAATATGAGTAAAACGCGCATGCGCAGTGCCTTTGCTTTCATGCGCACATGGCCGATTGTTGAGTGAAACAGATGAACCAGAATTGGTTTGTAAAAATGCTGAAACTTCAGTGATGTGGAACTGGTTTGGTGTTTGTCCGTCAGATACACGACAAAGCACATTTTTTTGCAGAACATGCAAGCGGCCGTCGTTATATTTGTCGGACTAAGATGCTCTTAAATCTGGGAGTAATCTGGGTCCTAAACTCCGTATGCCTCAGGTCAAACGAACACTGCAGCATCACTGAGAGTTAAAAACTATCTAAATTCTTTCATCTTTAATAAAACGATCAGCGTTGCTGCTTTACCAGGTGTAACTATGAAGTTTAACTTCCAGGCATCCATGAAAACAAAATTTATTACATTTAACGGAGTTAGAAGTTAGCAGGAAGCTAGCGGAAGTTAGCTCGCTAGTTTCGCTAGTTACCTAAACATGATATAGCATGTTCTGACTGAGAGATTTCTGAAAAAATTCAAACGTCCAGCTCTGCTATCACTTCCAACATAAATGAAGACAGGAAACTAAACAGCAGTGACGTTTGTAGGGTTACTGAAGTTGGGCTAGCTGGTATATAATGATGTGCTACGTGATCGCTAGCGACACAGCTATGTTAGCATAACATAAACAGTGAAGCTGCAGGATGAACGCTAACACTTTTCCACTTATAAAAGTTAACGTGAAGGTTCCTGATGGTTAGAGACAAATGCAATCGCATGGCAGGATGCTGTAAACGGACCAAACTTCAGTCAGGAGAACAACTGAGATAATCCATCCACAATACCAGGTTAGTCATTAATATACTGCAACAACATGGGAATAGAGCAGCTGCCAGAGAATTCAACATTAATGAATCAATGGTACAGAAGTGGAGGAAGCAAGAAGAATGAGTTTAATAAAGTTTGATTTATCTGACTGCTTTGTTTCACTTAATGTGCCTTATAATCCCGTGCACCTTATGGTCCGAAAAATACGTACTGCACACTGCAGTTTAATGTTGCAAAGCACCTCTTTTTAACTTCAGTGGATATGATACATGGTTATGCTCAGGATATGTCATCATCGCAAAAAGATAGGTTGTCTTTTTGCACTAGTAATGTTGTGGAGTTGTATTTTGTCTCACATCAATTATATCGTCAGTTATATCGTTATCGCAAATTTTCAAATATATATCGTGATAAATATTTTTGGCCATATCGCCCTGCTCTACTACAGAGCAAGAAACAGTCCCTTACAATGTCAGATAGACTTACCCAAACAGCATGGCATCATCAGTGAGGAACTTTGGCAGGTTGGAGTCTCTCAGTGCTCTAATTAGAACCACATCCTCACTAAGGTGAGGGTTCTCTCTCTTCAGTGATCTACGAGCAAACATTAAAAATTATATGGATTTCTTTGTGACCTAAACATTTTTTTATATTTAACCTCCTAAGACCCGAACTCTTCCACGGCATGCACTTTTAATTTCTCTTTGATTTTTGGGCTGATTGGGGCCTGATGATGGAAAAACAAAGAATAACAGATTTTTTTTTTTTTACCTTATTTTTGTTTTTAAGAAAAATGAGAGCCACATATGAGGACATTCGTTTAAAATTTTGATAGAACAGTAGCAGTATAATGTCCTCGTAAGTGGACATCAGGCCCCTGTAGAGCAAAATTCAGTATTTTGGTCTAAATAACCCAAAATGTGATGTCCACATATGTGGACGCCAGGTCCTAGGAGGTTAATATTGCAGAGTCACTCCAGGTTTGCAAATAATTGCTAAACAATGAAAATAGTTCTGTGTTAGTAATGGGCATCCTAAAATCTGTCTTTTGTCTGTATATTGGTCATATTCACAAAAAAATTTATAAAATATAAATAAATAAAATAAAGTCTGATTCTGATTCTAAGCTCTTAGCCTCTAATCTGAGTAATCGCCAGTATCACTGCTCTTATTGTGGACAGCAGCACTTTGTCTTGAAAAGCAAATTATCTACTTAAAATGTGAAACATGTCACAGTAAACATAATGTACATGTAGCTTTGGAATACACAAAAGCTAAACATATCCATGTATATGTGTGTGAGACTATTTAAAATCACAGCAATCACAGAAAGACATTTCAGAGAAGATGGTTGTCTGCCCTGATTATTCAATGCATATGTGTCCGTGTAATGCTCTGACCCTGCCATGACCAGGACAGATTTGACAGCTCTCATCCCAAAGTCATAGTGGTCCTGCTGGGACAGTTGCTCTGAGCACAGCTTGTACATCTGGGTCATCTTCCTTGCAAGGGTTTTACTAGACTCAAATCCTTCTGAGTACAAAATCACCTGGATGGAGAACAGAGGAACAGTTATAGCAATACAAATGCAGCTGAGCTTAAGTCAATAAAAGAGGGAAAATGATAGCTTATTTTGTGGAGAAATTTCAGAGAATTTAGAATAAGACACATAAACACACAAACTGGAAGTTACCTCTGCAATAAGAGCATAGTTTGGAACCATCATTGCTATTGGTCTAAAGAGAGCTTTAAGGTTGTTGGGTAATTCTGTTCTTCCAGCATAGCCTGGGTTGGGTTGGACGGGTGTCCAGCCACCACCCATTCCTCTCTAGACTTCTTCTGGTAGTCTTCAATGGCAGCCTCGCTGAGCTGTCGCAGTGAGGAGAACATAGCCTCCTCCACTTTGCAAAGCCAGTCTTCCACATTTCCCTGTGCTTTCAGACCTTTAGCTAAACCCACCTTCAAGCACAGAACCACAGAATCAGTTCGGGTTGAGGATTTGATTACAGCTCTTGTTGCTTGTTATGGTATTTTGTAATTTACACCTGAGCAAAGACTGGAGTTTGTCATGCGAATAAGAAAACGCAGAGCAGCAAACAGATGTCAACAAAAGAATTCTTGTAAAACAAATGTCCATGATAACATCACCTTTCATTTCTTATTATGCTTCTAGTTTTGGGTGCAAACTAAGACTTGGGATGTCCCTTTTATGCCTTAATTGGTACTTGCTAAGTCCTTGCACTTGAGATAGTTCTTACTATACTAAGATGGTTGCCAAGTGAGAGAGAAGTAGTATTTATTAAAGAGAGCTCAAATTATAAAATCCACACTTGCATTAAAAATTACATATACTTTGTGATTAGGATATAATATTATCTGTAAGACTGTTCTCTTAGATTTTGTGCATGTGAGCTTCTTGCTTTCAAATGACTGGATACCTAAGAATCATATCTCACTTGTATCTCAATGACTGGTTCAATGTAGGAATTCTAACCTGCCAAATGAGTAAAAAACATCAGAAAGATTTTTGTTGTTGTTTTTCCTCTCTACTTTATAACAAAGACCTAAAGAGAGAATAACATGCAGAATAAAACAGAGACAATAATGACCAGATGACTGAAGGTTCCTCAAGCCTGACCTTTTCTCCCTCAGGGGACACCATATTCAGGATGTCTGTGCTATATATGGTCTTCTGCTCTCCACCATCCACAATTTCTGAAGCACCAGAAGGTTCTTCAGGCAATAAAGCAAACTCCAGTTGAGTGATGGCATCAAAACACTTCCTGAGGTGAAGCTGCACTGCCTGAGGGTTACGTGTCTGAGCAAGAATCTTTAGCAGTTCATCATTGGATAAGAAGTAAAACCTGTAAGTCACAGACAAAAGGTACATAGCACAGCATGCAAACAATCTAACAATAATGTTTGTCATTTTCTAAAAACAAAAAATGTAAAATGTAAAGAATTAGACATTAAGAAACTAGAGATTGTCTTTGAAACATATCTAAATGAAGGAAAAAAAAACATTGCCATGATCTTCAATTAGATGTCGATAGACTAAACATAGCTGCAATTATGTAACGCAAATTGTTGCATGGTCTCAGGCATGCTTTCAAAATTTACTTTTGCGGCATCCACAAATAATATTTCAAACTCTGCATCTTTAATTGCATTTAAAAATTAAACATGCTGCCGATTTCTGGGCCTGAGATTTTTAAAACGGTCCATTCAAAATTTGTGTAAATTCAAAATTTACAGTGCTGTTGTAGAAGTCTCAAAAACTCAAAGAATGCACAAAACTTGCATATCAAATATGATATACTTGGTGTGGTGGAATAAGGGATTTTAAAATCGCATACAACCATTTTTATTTACACAACAGAAAACATCAAATGTCACAACAAATTTTAAAAAAGTGAGGACAGGGCCGTGTTTATGACTGTGTAGCATCCCATCTTATTTTAACTGGGATGTCTGGGAACTGAAGATACTAGTTGCTGGTGTCTGGTGCTGACAGCATTGTTTTTCCATTCTTATCTGAGGCTTCTAGCTGCAGTACAATGTAAAGGCCTGCTTTTCTCTCATGTAACAAACAAACAAATCATGTGTACATAGTACCTTGGGAAGATGACTCTCTTGGACTCCAGGTAAGCTTCCAGACACTTCTGTATCTCATCCAAAAGAGCATTGTTCTCCTGCAAAGTCTCCAACAGACCTGTTTTGGATAAAACAACAGGCTTGTATGCAGTGTCAACATAGTCGCCTTCATGAATGCATGTGTTTGCATGTACAGTAATTCTGCCTTCATCTTTCAGCATTAACATCCCTACAATGCTGTTTCCATGCATCCTGTTTGGTCACTGTGGCGTGGTGTGGCCTGTGGTGCCGCTGCAGGGGCACCGCAGACCACACAGACGACACCTGAGCGACATCCGCAATCATGCCTCACCGGCTTAAAGTCTGAACTGGGTCCTGTCTGTCTTTTGTTGTTGTTGTGGGTGATGTGCTCAGCTGTGAGCTGCAAAGCTGCAGCCGTGTGTGTAAAACAGCAACCATGAAAATAAAGAATGCTGAAAAGATAAGATAAGATAAAACTTTATTAATCCCTCGGGTGGGTTCCTCTGGGAAATTCTGTTTCCAAAAGCACAGCACCGACAGAAGTTACAGAAATATATTATATATATACACACACACACATACACACACACACACACACATATATAAATACAGAGACATATATAAATAAAATATACGAAGGGGATAAATAGAATAAATAGGAATAAAAATAAAAATACAAGTGAATTGCACATTTCAAGTATGGAGTCTATTGCACCGTTGACTATTAACAAAAGTATTGCACAGTGAGGTGAAGAGGCACTACAGCTTAGTTGTTCCCCCCTCCTTTGTCCTCCTGTCTCTCCTCCCTCTCCCCTCCAGAGAGGAGTTAAACAGTCTGATGGCGTGTGGGACAAAGGAGTTTTTAAGTCTGTTAGTTCTTGTCTTGGGGAGAAGCAACCTGTCACTGAACAGATTCTTCTGGTTGTTAATGGCCGTGTGCAGAGGATGCCCAGCATTGTCCATAATGTCCAGCAGTTTCTTTAGTGTCCTTTTCTCTGCCACTGTCACCAGAGTGTCCAGCTTCATGCCGACCACAGAGCCAGCCTTCCTGATCAGTTTCCTGATTAGTTTCTCCAGCCTGGATGAGTCCTTCTTTGCTGTGCTGCTCCCCCAGCACACCACAGCATAGAAAAGTACTCCAGCAACCACTGACTGGTAAAACATCCTCAGGAGCTTCCTGCAGATGTTAAAAGACCTCAGCCTCCTGAGGAAGTACAGTCGGCTTTGGGCTTTTTTATACAGGTGCTCTGTGTTGCATGACCAGTCCAGTTTGTTGTCCACCCACAGCCCGAGGTACTTGTACTTGTTGACCACCTCCACCTCCTCCCCCTCTATCTGAACCGGCAGTGGACCTTCTCTGGACCTCCCGAAGTCCACAACCAGTTCCTTAGTCTTTGAGGTGTTGAGTTGCAGGTGGTTTGTGTGACTCCATGCGACAAAGTTCCTCACCAGACTTCTGTACTCCTCTTCCTGATCATCCCAGATACACCCCATGATGGCCGTGTCGTCTGCAAACTTCTGAATGTGGCATAATTCAGAGTTGTAGCAGAAGTCAGAGGTGTACAGGGTGAAGAGAAGAGGGGACAGCACAGTTCCCTGTGGTGCTCCTGTGCTGCTGACCACAGTGTCAGACGTGATGTCCTTCAGCCTGACGTACTGTGGTCTGTCGGTGAGGTAGTCGGAGATCCAAGCCACCAGGCAGGGGTCCACCTCCATCCTGTTCAGTTTTTCCTGGAGCAGACAGGGCCGGATGGTATTAAAGGCACTGGAAAAGTCAAGAAACAGGATCCTGACCGTGCCTTTTCCCCCATCCAGGTGTGAGTGGGCTCTGTGTAGGAGGTACAGGATGGCATCCTCCACTCCGACACCCGCCTTGTATGCAAACTGTAGTGGGTCCTGGGCATGTTGTACCTGTGGTCGGAGGAGGTTGAGGAAGAGCCGCTCTAGAGTCTTCATAAGATGTGACGTCAGTGCCACCGGTCGGAAGTCATTCAGCTCATTGGGCCGGTTCCTTTTGGGGACCGGGACGATGCAGGATGTCTTCCATAGGGCGGGCACTCTCCCCAGTCGCAGACTGAGATTGAAGACTCGTTGTAGCGGCTCCCCAAGTTCAGCAGCACACGCCTTTAGCATCCTAGGACACACCTTGTCTGGGCCTGCTGCCTTTCTGGGGCGAAGCTTCCTCAGTTGTCTCCTGACCTGATCCACTGTGACACTGGGAGATGTTTGGGAGGAGGGGGGGGAAGAAAACCGCTGAAACACAGTCGCGTCTGTCATGAATCATTTACAGTCACATACCAGTCTGTGTGGCTGCATCAAAAGCATTGGGCATCCAGTTAACTTTAGCCATGATCTCTTTCCAGGACTTGTCAACTTTAAGAAACATTTCTGACTCAGCAGGCAGCTGTCTCTTTATGTCTGGAGCCAAAAAGATACTTTCTAGGTATAACCAGTTCCATTGACATGTAAGCCACTCCTCCTAGAAAGGAAAATAAGAATTGTAGAAACACAGTGAGCAGACAGAGTATTTAAAATGCATAGGAATTAATGAAAAAGACAAAAAACTCAACAATGTTCCCTTAAACCATCTACTGAATTCAGTAAACTGTGAAAAATCATATATTTTACAAGTATTTTGTTTTATTTTCTGTAGCCACTAAGGAAAGCCAATGTGAATGAAACTGGATCTGCATTTAAGAAGGCAAACCTTTATTACAGCTGAACCAGTTTCACTTAGAAATAAACTTAGTTTTTTAAAAGACTTTACCAATGTTTGGTTAAAAAGGATCAGCTGTGTCAGCAATTTCTTGACCCTCCCCTTGATGGGAGCTACATAGTGTGAGGATGCCACTGCGCCCACACTGATAATGCTGTCATCCAGGAGTACCTTCACACATAAATAAACACAGAGGGATGAAACAAACATTTAGAGATACTGAAACACTGGTGATGTTTTACAATAACTGCATGAAAGTGCAACTCATCACAACCTGAATATCATCCGTGCCTCCCAAGATAAAGACATCCTTAGTGTCACCATGAGACAGCACAGTAAACTCTGTGTTCTTCCACAAATCCTCCACCTGCAAGACCCATTAGGAGTGCTTCATCAACACGCAGTAACTACAAGGAATTTCTTAAATATCGTTTTGCATGCATGTTTATTCTCCCACAAACATGAATTTCCAGAGGGAGAGTAGATATTGTGTTTGCTAAATCTGACACTGCAGCAAAAACAGCTAACCTGTCTATGGTGGAAACATCTGCTGCATTAGACCTCTCATGCTATTATAGTTACAGCCATGTAAAATGTAGTATCTTGTCTTGTTAATTGGTTAAGCAAACATAGCTAACTGTTTCTTCCCTTTTACACTAATAGATTAGCATTTTTTCACTGAAATCAAGTAACATTTGAGTGACTTTTACTCATATTTGGGTATAAAATGGGGGGGGGGGTAGTATATTAAATAGAGAGATATGTAAATGTAACTTCTACTGTAGTACTTTTAATGAGATATAATATCTGTATAAATAGTTATATTTAACCCACATACCTTTGTGATAATGGTCTCCACTGATGCCTCACCTGAAGCTTGTCCTGAAACCTAAAAGTTAATATTTGTGTCAGTTCCTAAGGAGTTTGCCATAACTATAGTTGCAATTTAATGATGAGCCGATAAATTTGGGATCTCTAATCAATCTGTAACTTTTATTAGGCATTAGGATGTGTTGTGTACTCAGTAGTACCCAGAGTCTCCTAAGCAGAACAAGCAAATCTCATATTATATACATTTTACCTCCTGAATCTCCTTGCCATATGAGAAAACACTGAGCTCCTCTAAACCAGCTATGCTAAGTTCATCCACATTGAGGTCAGTCCCCACCAAAGACTCCAAAGTCTTCCAATGTTCCGGTTTCAGACATGGGTTACGAAGATCAGTGATCACAGGCAGCTAAAAAAAGAACACATAAATACCACTTGGGCAGTCACAAAAACAGTCTATTACTTTCAGCCCATATTTTAATGTGCTATGATTTTATAAAGAGGCTGCTGGCAACATTATCTATGCCACAAAAAACATGAGATATTTCATGACACTTTTTTCTACCCACTCTGTGCATCATCACGTCCACCTTGTTCTTCAGACAGGGAACTATATTGTTACGTGGCAGACCCTTCTCAAGCTGGTTGACGTACTTGTTGTATTTGTTGACTTGTGAGCTAAACTGCTCCATGTCCAGTTGTTGAAGTGTGGTCTAGTGATGGATAAAATGAAAGAACACAGTAGAGCTAATGGCATTCATTTATAAACTGTACTTTATAGTGTATGCATGGACAGACTTGCAATACAGTGGAGGAAATAATCATTTAATCCCCTGCTAAATTAGTAACTTGGCTCACTTACAAAGAAATCAACAGTGTCTTGTTTTATGGAGAGAGACGGAATATCATCTAAATATCCATATAAATAAACAGTGCATAAAAGTTATAAATTATTTTGCATGTAATTAATTGAACTCATTAAGTGAAAGTATTTGTTCCCAAAGAAAAACATAACTTTGTACTTTACAGAGAAACCTTTGTTGGTAAGCACAGCGGTAAGATTTTTCTCGTAATTTATCACCAGGTTTGCACACAGGAGGGATTTTGGCCCACTTCTCTTTAATGGAAAACTCCTAAAAGATTCAGAGGTATCTTAACAGTCGCATGGCTGTTCCTTCCATAGATTTTTCTATCGGGATTCAGGTCAACAGACTGAATTGGCCATTCAATAACATTAATGTGCTTCCTATTTAGCTGCTCCATTGTTGCCTTGGTGGTATGTTAGGGTCATTGTCATGCTGGAAGGTCCCTCCACAGTGTTCTTCAGTGTTCTGGCTGAGGGAACTAAATTTCCAAGATTTTGTGTATAGGGCCCTGTCCCAGCTTGATATTACTTTTATCCAACCACAGCAATTTCTTCAAAGTCTTCTCTCAATCATTTAAATGTATCTGTGATTGATTGCAATCTTAGTGCACGCAGTGGATCAACAGGAGTCAGGCTGGATTTTAGGGGATCAAATATTTATATCACAAAATGACATGCAAATCGATTTATAATTTTGATGTAATGTGTCTGTGTGTGTGTTTAGATATATATTCTTGCTTGATATTCTGTTTCTCTATTAAATGAAAGTACCATATAAATTACAGACTGATAATTTCTTTGTAAGTGATGAAACTTACAAATTTAGCAGGTGGTGAAAGAATTACTTTCACTGCTGTAGATATAGAATTAAACATTTGCACCTCACCTCCTGCCATCCGTTCTGTAAAGGGTCCCATTGCTCCACAGAGGTCCAGAGCAACTGCATTAGCTTGAACATTGCCGTCAGCTGCTCCAATGACTCAAATCTGGTCACCTCCATCTTTATTAATTAAAAACAGAGAATGGGAGAGTAAGTTGTTTTCAGGTGGTCAGAAGTTTGGCTTACAAAATTAAAGTAACATGACCAGTTCTCTACTGTATCACTTTTTTAGCACACGTTGAAACGGTTATGGCCTGATCTACTTTCTATGAAATATGTTTACATTGAAAGAAGAAATACCTTGAATTTCTTCTGGTAGGCTATGCAGGAGGATGCTTTGGCCTGTAGCTTTTCTATGGAAATCTTGATCTCCCTCAACAGCAGATGCACTTGTGATGAATCAGCATTGATGTCTAGAATTTGTGCATCCTGCACATTGAAATCCACAAGCTTTTAATTATACCAAATGTAGTTGTTTTTTTTGTTTTGTTTTTTAAATTGTCCATTGACCATTAGTTAGCATTATTAAAAAGGAAAATAACAACAAAATTAAAAACAAAGCCATCATCTTTTTATACCTGCAATTTAAGCTGGATTTTCATGTCCTCCTGTTTGATTTCCTTTTGCAAGCAGCTGCACAACTTTTCCATAGTACCACTCCGCTGTAGCACTGCCTTTAGCATGACAGAGCTTAACGACTCAATAAAGGGTTCCAGTGCAGCAAACTTCACAAGATCTTCTGGTGGTGTGGGAACTGAGTACATGTTGATCAGATCGTACATTTCGGATACTGATTTCTGCTCTTCTTTTATTTCTATAATCTAGCAAAACGAAAATGGAAATATGGAGTCAAGTAAAGCAGAGAAAGGAAGCTGAGGAAAAAGAAAACAAGCTGCTGTTTTATTGGTTTATCGCATTTAATTATTAAACAGGAGCATCTCACCCTCTCTTGAATCTCATCCACAAATTTGAGAAAGTCAGCCAGCTGAGCTGTAGTAGAGGGACTGGACCCTAGTTTAACTTCGGCCTCACAAACTTCAGTCACTATGGCATCTACTTTCCTCTTAGCAAGTTGGGTGAGCATGTGATTGATGACCTGAAATCACATTTTATGGTCAAAAACATTTCCACATTTTTACACAAAAACAATCAAGAGTAAAATTTAGATGAAAAACAAAAAACAAAGCAATAATGGGAAAAAAATACATTTTAGTGGAATAACTTATTGAGTGTATTGCATGCATGTGCAGATAGGCTAATCCTAACCTCCAGATTTCGGAGGGAAGATGACACAAGCTTCTCTTTGAGCTGTCCTTTGTCCACAAGCAGTAAACCGAGATGTGTCTTCTGCTGAATACCTGCGGCTTCCTTTTGCTGTGTGGAGTATAACTTGAGTGCTTTTTCAAAGAAGGATAAATCTGTGAGACAAAATCAAGAATTATCAGCAAAAAAAGGAAATAACATGTATCTTGTGGTTTGTTTGCTTTTTGTAAACAAATCACAAGAACAATATGTTAACAAGTACAACTTGTTAACATATTGTTCTTCATGACTTTATTTTATTTTCTCCTATTCAGAAACATGTCCAATATCCCCATTTTGCCTTTTTAGACCGAACATTTTCCCAAGAATATTAAAAGCATTTATAATGTAAGGTGTTCTAAAATAAACATAACAACCATCAAACTAAGAATGAAAAAAAATGTTTAAAGAAAAATCATTATAGTATAGGCTACAACAATTGATTGACCCTGTACTGTTACCTAAACCTACAGTGATAAGAAAGATTCCATGTGTATATCATTACGTACACTGACTTTTACTTGTAGAGAGAACTCTGCCAAACTTGTGCAGAACAATTTAATTTGCTGAGAACAATCAAACTCTGGGGTCTATGATCCAAGCTATGGAACTGATTCACATCATAGATAAAGAGGCTTCAACAGAGAGTGGGATGAATATTGCTGCAAACTGACTGCTGGCTACAAGAAGAGAATAATCATTTTCTTAATGGAGTAGAAATAATAATATGTAATGGTCTCTGAAGGTATGTGAATTTGGTGACAGCTTGAAGTATTAAAAGACAAAATGAAATATGTTTTGTAAGGACACAATTGAAATCACACTGAGTCATATGGATCCTGTCAGGGCAGTAAACTATAAAACATTTCCATAACAAAAGAAAACGCATTAAAGAAAAGCAGCAGGCCAAGAAAGGACTGAAAGGACCAATGCAAAAGTTAAATAAATATTAAAAAGCATATTATGAGGGAGGACATTTGTCATATTTCAACGATACACCCAGTGACAACACATGAATGTGCTGTTTTTAAGTGTCCAATTATCTGGCAAATAAAACCTTTATCTTTTCAAAACAAAGAGAAAAAACACAGAAATTGACAGAAAGCTCTGACAGTGTTGATGCTGATGTACTGCACATTACCTTGATCCTGTCCCTGCAGTGCATCCAGATCCAAACTTTCATTCTCCTTGTAGATTCTCAGAAAGCGCTCAAACATGTGTGAGTACACGTTTGCAGCAGCAAATACAATCTGGAATGACCTCTGAAGGAGAAAAATACATCAGCTCAGTTCAAAGCTATCAGGACGCCATGAGACCTTAGGAAAACAACACAGTAAAAACACTCACCCGGATGCTTTATACTCAGGTAGACGTCATTGTTTAGGATAACTTCCAAAGAGGGTGCATTTTTATATTTATTTACCACCTTCCAGAAACATATAAAACATTCAAATAAAATCCCATATTAACTGCAAAGTAAAATTCAACATAACCATAATATTTCAATCATATCAAAAAATCTGACAATTTTAAGCATAAATATGAGGGCAGGTTGAAAATATGTTGAAATAGATTGAAAAACTTCACTAACCTCACCACTTTGAGGTTTAGTCACTGAATTAAAAATAGGATCTTTAGTAAGATCCTTAACTGACGTCACCATGTTCTCAAACTGCTTGATAAAATCTGCAACAGTCTCCTGTAGGAAATAGAAACATAATGTTGATGGGTATTTTCTGATTAGAAACAAAAAACTATACAGTGTAAAAACTAATCATACCTGGAAGTTCTCTTCAGAGGGTTTATAAGTCAAGCTGTTTGTGTCCAGGATCAACTCAGACATGAATACAGGATGGAATTGAGGAGCTTCTGACTTAATAGTCTCATGAAGATACATATATTGGCATAAACAAGAACGTGTTCTCTTGACATCTCGATTTCTCATGGCTACAGAAATAAATGCAGTATTTATACAGTTACTTGTACTGAATAATTCCCCTACCTTTTTATCCATCTCTTTTTCAGTACAGTCAGTGGCAGCGTCTGAGTCAAGGGTCCAGCTTTGAATGATGGCATTGCTGGTTGTTTGACCTGCCTGCACTTGCAGGAGAGTCAGTATTTCATCCACTGCATTCACTGCACAGCTGTGCAAGGTGGTGATAACCAAATAGTCAACAAGTCGAACAAAGCTGTGCAGGTGAGAAACAAAGACATTGTTAGTGTGACAGATGTGCTTGAGCCATGATTATCTGTTCTGTGTTTTTGCCATTTTGCTTATTTACTTATGTGAGTGTTTTGTTATTAAAACAAAAAAGTACAGTATGCTTAATATACAAATCAATACAGAAAACATATTACATTTTGGGAAGCAAAGAGAGAAATAAAATGCACCCACTGGATGACGTGGTTGAAGAAAAAAGACATGTTGGTCCCTGATGCGATGATCTTTTCTTGTTCTGTGACAAACCAGGCATGAACAGGCTTTGAACTTTGTGATCTACATCTGGATATACAAATCAACGTTCTCTATTGTGTCAAGACTATCTCTCCAACCTACATCCCCACAGCGCAGCATGGATACGCTTTAAGTACCTATAATGTGTGTAGTGTACGTAACATCAGCATGTCTGCTTAAATTGTAAGAAGAGAGCTGGTCAGCCCGACCTCTCCAGAGATGGCTGTTGTCTCCCCCTACACAAACTAGTGAAAAGCTTGGGTGCTTCACCAACCTGCTGTCGTAGCCATTTTTCCCACGTGGAATCTGGCCAGTCGCAGGAAAAGTCAGGCTGCTTTCATTCATTCTACCCAACTCACCACACAGTTACAAAAAAACATTGTGCTGTTGGCAATTGCTACCTGACTCTCAGAGTCACATTTCCACAGTTGCAGCGACAGAAAACTGCATCACACCCATAGTTTTTAGAACCTGTATAACATTAAGTATATGACGTGTGATTGTTACCCAAATTACTCCAGCACATTTCCCAGACAGAATATGGCTAGCCCAGTGGACGACACCTGTTTAAGTTGTAGAATAAATATGCCTATAGAGGGTGGCCATGGTAATTGTGTGCATTACTTAGGCCCAGACAGTGCCCATGTGGCTAGCAGGGGTCTAGCCTAATGCCTGAACTGCCTGAACAGCTGCATATGAGCCTATGGACACATGGAGTTCATATGGACTCTTAAATATGAAATATGTAAGACAGAGAGATGAAAGAGAACAGTTGGTTACATTGTAACCAGATTCTCAGAGTGAAGAGACTATCTCTCCAGTTCCAACCTGCTCAGAAAGGCCTTGAAACCAAGGTTAACCTATGTGGCTTATATAGCCACAGTGGCAAGTAGTTCATGGCCACCAGTGTGTGTCTTAAATAGTATCCACATCATGTACGCACCAACACGAGCTTTAGCATCCTTCAAGTAGCGGCCACAGGTATAAACTGTCTTCTCCTTTACTAGTTCATGAAACCTCTTCAGGTCGCTGTATGCCTGATAATAAGAAAGAAAGCAATAATGTAATAATAACCTTATAACCAATGTAAAGAAATAGACAATATCAGTATATACATACACATATACATACATATATGAAAAGTTCTTATACAACTGCACCTCTCGTAGTTGTTTGATCTTACTGTCCTGGAATTCCTGCAGTGTGTATGCATACTTTTTCTTCATGTGACAGAAGCCTGTTTCAATAAGTTGGCAGCACATTTTCCTAATATCCATCAGTGCAGGACTTAGATTCTGATTAACATAGACAAATGTAAAGAATATGATAAAAGAACCACACTCTTATTAAAATCTGTATAATTCAAAGACTTTCTCTCTCTGAAAATATTTCGAGATCACTAAAAACAGACCTCAATTTGTACATGCACATACTGGAATGACAATAAACAAATTTTTTTGTAGTGACTTCCTGGCCAAAGTCATCTTGTTGGCACGAACATTTCTGTGCCAGACATAGAAAGGTTTCCATAGTCTGTAACTCTTGATGGGAAGCCTTGGGAGAGGAGGGGTTGACATCACACCCTTTAAGGGCTGAGAAAAGAAGAGAGAAGTTAAATTTTCCAGTTATAGTGGCAATTATGACAGAAAATTGCTTTAGACATATTTTGGAACTACCTATTCACTGTACACTATAGATACTGTTTACTGATGTACTACAGCACTATATTGTTTTTTAATGTAAAATATGCTACCATGATCACAAATTCCTCAAACAAGCTTTATTTGTCACATACACAATCATACAGAGTACGATACGCAGTGAAATGTTTTGCGTCTGAGCTGCTGACAGGCTGCAGAAGTAGCCACACCATTCCAGGGCTTGGTTTTTAGCATGGGGGGGGGGTCTAACCAGGACCCTTACTTAATGGATACTGGGTGGAAATCGAACTTCCGACTCCCACTCCAAAGGTGTGTAGTGTTACCACTACATTATCAAGCTGCCTGAATATGTCAAGGGACCTCTTTTATGACACAGTAGTTACTTTAACTAACTTTAACTTATAAATACTAGACTAGAGTACTTTCTGTACTGTGTGTGCAATGCTTGCGACATCAGACAAGGACTGGTCACACAATATTTTAAAGGGCAAGCTTTTTTAAAATCATACCTATTAACTTCTCATACCTGTTGGACATTTTTAGTGGATGGCAGAGGAGGTAGGTGGACAGCTTCATGGTGCCTTTGTTTCAGATCTTTTGGTTTGGATGACTGCTCAGAGGCTTTTAAGTGTTGGAGACTCGGTTTCTTAGGTCTCACAAGTCTCTTTGGCACAACCTACATTAAAGGTAGGGCTGCACGATTTTGCATAAAATGAGAATCACGATTTTTGTGCTTAGAATTGAGATCACGATTCTCTCACGATTTTCTTTTCCAGTATAAATATTTCTTGCACTTATTAACTGCACATCAACTTCGTAACAGTTGAGACTGAACATAAAAACAATAAATAAACATAAAAATAACAAATGTCTCACATTTTGTCGTTGCCGCAAAATGTTGTACTGCTTGAAATTCCGTCTCCACCGTTGCTCGACACTGCGTGTGTAGAGCAGGTAGTGCAACAATAGAAAAATAGTTGCGGGACGGCACTGTGTAGCGTTTGTCTAGGCTGTTGATCGTTTTCCTAAATCCCTCGTTTTGCACAGTGTTGATGGAGCCATATCTTTGGTCAGGTGATAAGTGATGGCCTCCGTAATTTCTTTGTGCCTGCGGGAGTTCGACGGGTATGGGGAAGCGCTGTACAAGGTTCCCGTTATTGATGTTTGGGTGGTTGACCGGGACGGATTTTCTCCTGTCACTTTCTCGTCATCCCTGACCTGCTCTCCGTTGTTTTTTCCCTGCTAATTTTAGCAGCCAGCTTCTGTATCACGTGGTATAAGGCTCCGCCCTTGTCATTTGTTGAGCAGGAAGAGTGAGCGCTTGTTTTCATGCAGATTACGTCCCGGATCAAAATGCGGTACAATAGTCCTCGTCTTTTTTTTTTTTTTTTTTTTTTTTAAATCGTTGTCATTTGGAAATGAGATCGCACATAAGTATGAATCGAGATCGCGATTTTCTAACTATTAATCGTGCAGCCCTAATTAAAGGTAAGCAAAAAACTGCATAAGCTCATAATAGTTTGATTCTTTTATGGATGTGAAAACATTTATAACGATAGCTTGAATAACTTCCTAAAGAAAATGCAGTGTGAATGCTGAAAGCTGAATGGTTTGAGTTGAACTGCTGTAATTATTGAATTATTTAAGGAACACGTTGAAGCTGTTGAAATATACTAAATCATTCCAAAGCGCAGAACTGGTGAAAGCCAAAGTTTGTGTGAGTCAGCAGGCACAGGTGGGGGTGGAACCTGTGGACCAGGTGTAGGAGGCCCTAGGCTGACCTGTGATTCAACATGTCACGATGGACATGTCGAACCTTCTCCAAGTCTCCCACGGGGGCGATGGTATAAACAGCCCCGTTCTCTTGGGGTGCCCTCAACACCTGATAGACCACAGAGCTCCAAAGGTCCTGGATCTTGTGCCGGCCCCGGGCACTGTGATCTCGAAGATACACCAGCTGACCGACCTTTAAAGGAACAGGGTGGACTCTCTGGTCATGCCGCTCCTTGCGACGGTCAGCCGCCAGCGACAACCGTGCCCGAGCTCCCTCAAAAGCCACCATTACCCTGGCTTGGTGCTCGGCCACCCAGTCCTGCACCTCTCCAGGCACTGGGTCCTGAACGCGGCCTAGAAGGAAATCAATAGGCAGCCTAGGATCCCTGCCAAACATCAAGAAAAACGGTGACTCTCCAGTGCCCTGATGCGGCGTGCTATTATAGCAAAAGAGCACATGCGGTAAGCATGCAGCCCAGTCGCGTTTCCGAGATAATGGCAGGGTCCGGAGGAGGTTATGGAGGGTTCGGTTAAACCGTTCGCACTGCCCATTACCCGCTGGGTGGTAAGGGGTTGTACGGGACTTGGCTACCCGATACAACTCGCATAGCTGTTGCATATAGGGAGTGCCTGAATCAGAACCTGCTCTGGTGCGGCGTAAAGCCCGCTCCCCAGTGCACTCCCTAGCAAAGTGTCCTGGCTGCTGACACCGGCGACAAATCACCGAGCCAGCCCGTGAAGGCCGAACACTTCTTCGGGGGTTCTGTAAAGAAACCACTGTCTCAGTGAGCTGATTTAACTGCTCTTGTTGGCGCTTTAGGAGTTCCTTTAGCTCACGCCACTCGGACTCGGGTGTACCAACAGGAGCGAACCTAGGGCTAGTGTGCACTCCACACTGGAAACCATATGCCGATGGGTGAGAATAGCCACGGTCGCGAACACCGCCTGAAAACCCTTCTCTTTCCCATCTAATTGCTTCCCCACGCACCTCTAACAAGGTGGCAGTAGGCATACGGCGAACGTATTGTTTAAGCTCTCTGCGGAGAGCACTGTCAACAACATGTTCTACAAACTGGTCTCGGAGCAACACCTCTGCGTTACGCATACCATCAGGTGCACTTTGTTTTACTTGCTCCATCAGAGCCATTAGCGCTAAGGAAAACTCCTGCAAAGTCTCTCCCTCCCGCTGTCTCCTCAAAAAGAAAGCCTGCTGCAGAGTGACATAGGACTGCGCATTGCCATACAGTTCCTTTAAAATGGTCAACACCCGAGCAGGATCCCCTCACTCTAAATTAGGGTGAAATTTGATCTCCTCCCTTGCTTCTCCCTCTAAATGGTCAAAAATAAAGAAAGCTTGATCAGCAACAGACAGGTGCCGGGCACGCATGCATGCTTGAACCTCTTCGACCCATTCAGCTATATTGATGCCCGTTCTGCCATTGAACATGGGACATTTACGGTCCCTAGGCACCACCACCAAACGCTCTGTAACGGCGGCCTGGCTACCAACATTTGGTATGCAACCAGCTGGTGCGAAGGAGGACGACGCGGCACCACCACCAGACTCGAGCACAGCGCCCCCATCCCGGCGCAATTGCTCATTATCTGCCTTTAACTGTGCTACCAAGTCTCTAAGTTGCTGCAATTCTTCCTCCATAATAAATTTTGACCAAAAAAAAGTAAAATTAAATCAGCAAGGTGCTAAAATCCTATTACTCTTCCTCCTACCTGGATACTGCTGTCTTGTCTATAATCACACTCTAAAAGCACCTTGAGGCGACTTTTGTTGTGATTTGGCGCGATATAAATAAAATTGAATTGAATTGAATTAAAACAAATAGAGCCTTCAAACAGGTAAACTGATCTTTGCAAAAAAAATAAATAAAACAATTTACAAGACCAAACATCTACCTCAAATGTGCATCCTGTCGACCAACACGTATGTGACCAAGTGGTCGGCAGGGTTATGAAAGAAATAATAAAATGACAACGCCACCTGGGGGGAATTCTAGCCCCCAGGAAATATGAACTTTAGAAATGAAATGTAATTAAAAAGAACGTTTGCACAGGTTCAGGGATGCACACTGAGGCCGGCTCAATGTATTAACACCATTTTATTTATTAAAAATAAAAAATAAAAACAAAACAACCAAGACAGCGCACTAAATGTCTAAAATAGTGTCCCAAATTACAACAAAATAAACATACAACTGGGACTTACCAGCAGCGGTGGACCAAAAGAAAACCACACAAAAAACCCCCACTATAGTCTATTCACCTGGTGCTGTACAACAAAAGTGTGGAAAACGACCCGCCACCTAAGGTCCCACGGCCGCTGGTAGATCCTCAGTTCACTGAAATAAAAGCACAAGATATACACGTTAAACAGGATTAAAAAAAAAAAAAAAAAAAGCATGGGACATAAAAAGGCTCTCTATATACTAAAAAAAGAAATTAAAAGGAAAACTGAGACCTGCAATAAAACACACCCACATACACACCACAGAGCACAGATTGGAAATACTCGTGCTCTGCGAGCCAGCCCACAGCTGGTGCTGGTTCCGATTGTCCGTAGCCCTACTCAGTCTCGTGCAGCTCTCCACAACTGGGAGAGGGAAAGGGAGAGGCGGTACCAGTTTTTGTAACACCAGCCCAATATGCAGCTGAAGATCGCCCCGACCAGCCGCGAAAGCTGGAGTAAAACGATAGTCCAAAAAGGGGCTTAGCGTGAGACCCAAAGCCCCCAGGGGCAAGGTGAGGCCAGCAGCAGGAACAAAACTGGACGGCCAACAGATCGGAACACAAGATAAAACAGGGCAAGACAAGACAGCAGCTAGGCAGGCGTCTCGACTCTTTGCTTAAAATCAGGCAGTTGGTCCCTGAGAGGGTGCGGCAGCAATCAAACCCTACAAACAAAAAAAAAGGCAAAGATAACCTTAATCGTCTCTAATTTACAAATACTAGCAGCTATAATATAAGCGGCTTACCCCAAGACTGGAGGCGCTGTACTGTACGGTGAACGCAACTCACGCGTCTCTCCACCACAGCTGGAGTAAAGAAAAGAGAAACAGCCGCGCTATAGCGGGCCGCAGAATTATGACTACTAGTTACCGACTTTTGAGAGAAATCAGAGGTCGAAAGGAGGCCTACCTGTAGCAGTCACACAATCCGATTGTATCGGTAAATTAACCAATAGGCCAGCATTTACTGCTGTATCGCACCAGAAGCTCGGGAGGAATGATCCAACAAAAAAAACCCGGCTTCCCTTTATACAGGTAAACACCACCCTGTAATCAATATGCAGGTGGGTTCCTAATTAACCCAATCACATGATACAAGGAGCGAGTGCAGCGGAAAGAGAGCGAGAGAGAGAGAAAAAGAAGGGCGAGTAGCCCATCCGGCTACATTTGCACACAAAAATGTAGACGAATGAGTGTTAATATTTCATCTGGATTTGATTAAAAAACTCAAAGAGTGTACTGCTAAATATATAAACACTGGCAGCCACCAGTACTACCCCTCAGCCTCCTAGTAGATGTAGCTATGACATACATCCTCAGTGACTTCCTTTTCAGTTATTGCATTCACATGATTTCAGAAAATAGGGCATGTTTATGCCTTTATTGGATTGTAAACTGGATTTCATACCATCTACCATTTGAACTTAATAAGCCAAGTCTCACCTGGGGATCTCTGAATGGAGGCTTGGGTGGGACAGGGGGCTTCTGTACTTCAGGAAGCTTTTGCAGCAGCTCTGTGACAGTATCAAGTAGAAACCAAATTTATTCCTAACATTTGCAAAAGAGGTTGACTACCCGAGACTTACTGGTTATATGTCACTCACTATAATTTTAAAGACATAAAGGCCTAGATGACCTCTAATTTCCTGTTTCTAAATTCAGATAGAAATCTTAGAAACATGGTGTCTAACCAGATTCTTACTCTGGATGGCATTACCTGGGCTCCAGTAACACTGTGAGGAATCTTGGAGTTTTGACCAGTAAATGTCCTTCAATGTGCATATTAAGCAAATATGTAGGACTGCTTTCTTGCATTTATGCAACATCCCTTTAATTAAAAACATTCATGCTCAGAGTGATGCTGAAAAATTACTTCATGCATTTATTACGTCTAGGCTGGACTATTGTAATTAATTTGATGCGGAGACTCCAGCAACACTACACAAGCAAAAGTAATGAGAAACAACTTTATTCAGTGACCAACTGAATAAAGTCGAAACGTGACCAACACATTTCGGCTTGTGGCCTTCATCAGGGTCATTGTAAAATGTGAAACAGTTTGTGTTTAAATAAAAGCCAGGAAAAAGATTTATTTTATTTTATTTTTTTTTTAAATGGACCAATCACACCTTCACAAAAGAGGTGTTGTCCGATGGGGACATTTCTCCAAAGGAGAAAACATTTTTGCTCAATGAACTTAAGGGCTTTCTTATATATATATATAACCGAAAATCCATAAAAACCTAGAAGAACCGCCTGGCAGATTCATTGTTTCTGGAATTGGAAGTTTAACTGAGAGAATATCAAGTTTTGCAGACTTCCACATCAAGAATTTTGTACCAACTTTGAACTCTTACAAAAAGGATAGCTCCAATGTTTTGCTTTTCCTCAAAGACTTCCCATCATTTGATACAGATATAATATTGTGCACTTTTGATATTGAATCTTTCTATACTAGGACTGGGCGAGGTTTTTAAAAATATCAATATATTTTTATACGAGATATGAGATGTGACAATATCGTTTATATCGATATAGTCTATGTTACATTATAATTATACTTGTTTGCCTCTCTTTCGTCCACTTTTGTCTCTACGCAATGTTACTCGGCCTGGCCTCCTGTAGCTCCACGTTAGCCACCACGAAACAACTCAGTTATTTTTCCCACATCGACCAGCATCTAGACAACCACCTTTCACTGTTTATACCGTTACTAAAATGAATAAATGAATCATCGGCCCATATAAATGAAAAATAAGTCCAGCTGAGACACAGACTATTTGCGAGCGATCGGGGGGTGAAACGAGTGTGAGCCGCCTCACTGAAAGCCAAGCCCGGGTGCTTTTGAGCGAAGCTGCGCTAGCCAGCCGCGCTAGCTAAAAAAACACAAAAAAACCCCAGCTTTCCAGGACCCTAATACTCCAGACAAAACCCTGATAAGCCATTAAACCCAGTCAAAGAGGTGGTAATATTAATTTTGTCAGAAAAAAGAGAAGCATTCTGGATATTTCGTTTAAAGTGTTTACATCCTAGACCAGCGGTCCCCAACCTTTTTTGCACCACGGACCGGTTTATGCCCGACAATATTTTCATGGACCGGCCTTTAAGGTGTCGCGGATAAATACAACAAAATAAAACTAGTACCGGTACCGAAAAAAAGAAAAAATATTCATAACACACGTGAAAAGACCCAGGAAAACCGAGTAAACGATAAAAACGATAACAAAATAACGCTGAAAACCAATAAAAACCCTGAAAACTATACATTTCACACCTGAACCTCAACTCTCGCGGCCCGGTACCAAACGACTCACGGACCGGTACCGGTCCGAGGCCCGGGGGTTGGGGACCGCTGTCCTAGACGCATTATGATTTTTTTTTTTGTGTGTGAACTGTACCTTTGTGTTTTTATGTTTTTTAACTACATTTTACACAAATGAACTGAATAATGGATGTACCCACCTCGGGAGCCACTAACATTTTGGCCAGGGAGGCTCAGCTGCGCGCCCCTCGCAGTTGAGTCCATATTCTCGTCCCTGAGAGAGTAAAAGGACAAGAGGATAAGAAGTGCAAAAAGCAAGTGTACAGTGTGATGCAACTAGCTAAAGTTACGTACTTAAAACGCTGGCAAATGTCGAAGCGAACTGAAGTTGCCCTGTTCTGAACCTACCGTTAAGTAGTGATGGGTCCAGCAACACTGACGCACCGACGCATGTATCAAGCTCATCTAGCGATGCCTGTATCGGTGCGTGCGTCGCTTTAAGAAAAAGTCACGTGATCGATACAGCTGCTGTATCGCACATTGCCAACGCGCCAAACTGTGTTTAAAAGGTACCGCATCCGCATCTGCCAACGGAATGAGTCGCCACCAAAAAAACACAAAATTACTCTCGCAAAGATTAAAAAAAAAAAAATAATACACATCTCTCCATAACAAAATGGAGCCCGAAAGAAAAAGAAATGTTTCCGCTGTGTGGGATCATTTTGATCTTTTAACTGCAAATAAGGTAGTAGTTTGTCTGTCTTTGTTTCAGTGTAATCTATCAGAATAGAAAAAAAAACAGCAATGTGACTTGAAGTGTAAATTATTTATTTCATTTTATGCAGGTTAAATGTCGCATCTGTTCTGCGGAGCTTTCTTACACAAACAAAAGCACCTCCTCAGTGTTTAGGCATTACAGAGCCAAACATGAAAATGAGGAGACAAACACACCGAGAATGAACACTGGTAGGCCTATATAGACACTGAACATCTTTATCATCATTTTTTTTAATTAATATGTGTTTTATTATTTTCATCTAGGAAGACTGCTCTGGACCAGGCAGTCCTGAATTTTATTATAAAGGACTGCCAACCCCTTAGTATTGTGGAGAGAGAGTGTAACGTACTGAGGGAATAGGAAGACCTCTTATCAGAACCTTATCCACCTGGCTTTACAGCTTTTGTGTACCCCAGCTTCATCTGTACCTGTGAGTTTTCCAAAGCTGGGGAAATGGTGTAAAAAACAAAACAAAAAACGCAATAGACTGAATGCAAAAACATTGGATAAACCTATTTTTCTGAATAGAAATTTATAATAAACTCTGAGTCAAATGGGTAATATTACATTCACAATACTTTCATTTTAATTTTCACTTAATGTCATTCATAATATATTTTAAAGATGTCTACAATATTTGTAATATAGAAGATATAAAATGATTCCATGGAAAGTACAATACCTTACAGTGTATACAGTGTATATAAGTATGACCAGGTCATTGAATCAGTGTCTGTTGTGAGTCTCAAGTAAGTTGCCTGCAATGATATTTAAGGTCCAGCAGGTGTCAGTATGGAGCAAAACAGCAAAACTGTGTCGACACAGTGTCGATACAGTTTGGGGAATGTGCTGAAACGCTTCACGAGGCCTCATCTACCCATCACTAGTGAAAACCTAACACTCAACTAGTTAGTTCAAACATGACCACACTGAGGTTTGTCACATGGATAATACGTGGAGTTGGTTCAAGGGAAAAGAGGCTTAAAATTACTAACCGATTAGATGACTTACAGGCAGACAGGAGACACGTATATCCAAAACATCTGGACACACAGTCACTTCTCCACAGT
Source organism: Perissodus microlepis (assembly GCF_051167445.1). Lineage (NCBI taxonomy): Eukaryota > Metazoa > Chordata > Actinopteri > Cichliformes > Cichlidae > Perissodus > Perissodus microlepis. Next base: position 817,413 of record NC_140481.1, read on the forward strand.
TCCCTCAAACTTACTCAGCCTGTTACAATTTAAAATAAAGAGGCATAGCCATTTTAATTAGCAGAAATATATACATTTTCAAAATAAAAGTTCTAAATGTTGTTAACTCCTCCTTTTTTCATTATTTCTTTTCTTCCTTGTCGGATGACTCTGACACCACACTTTATAATAGGAGGAGACTTTATCCTCGTATTTAATCCAGAAATTGAAAGGCTCAATACAGCAGTGAGTCAAAGGATGTTCTTAAACAATACATGAGTAATTTTGGTCTTTGCGATGCTTGGCTTTCACATCACCCCACTCTCAGGGACACCTTGCTTTCACGACTACACCACTCATAATCTGGTTTAGGCTGCTTTTTTAGTTAGCAGCATCACAGGCATTCAGATTCATCCTGTCATTGTCAGTGATCCTGCACCAGAATCTATCTCTCTGACACAGAAAAGAGTCAGACCACTAATTAGGAGCTGGAAATTTAACACATTATTACTGAAAGAACAAGACTTCATTAATTCAGGTACACAAAGGTACTTAGGTGTACCTGTGTGTACACCTGTGTGCACAAACAGGTACTCACAGGGACTCTATCTTCTGAGGGGCTGAGGCTGTTCTTTCAGCCAATGCTCAGGATTTTCTATGAGTCCATCCTCTATGCTGTGTCATGCTGGGGCAGCAGGAAAAGCTGATCTGAAAGGCCAGTGATGTTGTGGGGATGGAGCTGGATTCTCTTAAGGTGGCGTCACACTTCATGAGGTGCTGGCCAGTCACAGGAGTGTGTTCAGTGAGACACTAAGATTTTCCAAATGCACCACTGAGGAAATCACTCCTGCCTGTGGCTCTCTCTCCATCTAATGTACACCCTTAATATCTGCACATCCTCTACCAGTCAAAATAACAAAGTTTTACAGTTGAGAGTAAAATGACAATAATATATATTTAATGTCTGTAATATTCTGGATTTTTATAATAAAGCTATTTTTTGTATATATTAGAGCTCTTTCTTAAATTTTGCAACTTTGTAATTTATTGTAATATTTAACTTAGTCCAGATTGTTACTGTTGTTGTCTCGGAGCAACAGTAACCACATGATTTCCTTATGGATCATGTGGATTAATAAAGGATTCTGATTCTGATGACATGGGCTTGCTTTATCGTTGTGGTTTTATTTTGAAAAATGTGCCGGAAGTGATAGCGGCCAGTTGAGCGGACTTCACGCTGTTCTCGCTTAGCAGAGAGAATTACAGCTGGATCCAGAAAGTTCTCCAGAGTCCAGTTCTGTGGACGGAGCAGAGGTGGACTGACACAGTGAACCACCGGATGTGGATTTAAAAGCGGAAATGGAGGCAAGAAGAGAAGGTTAGTTTAGTCGCTGCTGCTGGAAACAGGCTCAGTGTTGTGCTAGTGCTGCTAAGCTAACGTTAGCATCGTGCTACAGATGCGGCTGTCGGAGTTCAGCAGCAGTAAACGGAACATTTCAGGAAGTCACGGCAGAACGTGTCGGTGATTTAAAGACAGCAGGTCAAAGTGTGTGATTATCTTCAGTCTGGGGTGTAGTCTCGTTGTCAGCCCGAAGGCCGGAGCCTCACAATTATACTTAAAATGCTGACATTTATTTATATATACACTCGTGTTCCAACTGTGGCATCCGCATATTAGTCAGTTTCCACGAACAGCAGCACAGACCTGCTAGTATATGATAAAGTGATCTACTACAAGCTTCGATCGCACCTGCTCAAGCACTTTCTAACATTAAAGCCTCTATGTGTGCCACAAGCGTCGGTGATAACCAGAGACCACAAGCGAGCCTATCAGCATTCTGAAGTTTGTCCTGTGCTTTTGTGCTGTCAAAAAACTGTTATGATGGTGTATATGTTGATTAATATTAAGTTAAGTTGAATATATGTTAATACGACTGGAGATTTTCTGCAGATTTTTCTCTGTAAAACAAACGGCGGTGGATAGAGCAGCTACAAAATTAACATCGGTTTGTTAATCAGGTGCTCTGGGTCCTGCCAGCTTTTTCCAGTAAAGGATGTAATTAGGGCTGGGCCATATTATACCGTTTACGGTAATACCGGTACAATGTTAGGCAACGATAAGAAAATGAAATATCGAGATAGAATATGGGTAAAACGGGCATGCGCAGTTCCATTGTTTTCATACGCACATGGCCGATTGTTGAGTGAAACGGATGAACCAGAATTGGTTTGTAAAAATGCTGAAACTTCAGTGATGTGGAACTGGTTTGGTGTTTGTCCCTCAGATACACAACAAAGCACATTTTTTTGTAGAACATGCAAGCGGGCAGTAATCCCAAAGTCAAACGAACACTGCAGCATCACTGAGAGCTAAAAACTGTCTAAATTCTTTCATCTTTAATAAAATGATCAGCGTTGCTGCTTTACCAGGTGTAACAATTAAGTTTAACATCCAGGCATCCATGAAAACAGAATTTATTACATTTAACAGAGTTAGCAGGAAGCTAGCGGAAGTTAGCTTACTAGTTTCGCTAGTTACCTAAGCATGATATAGCATGTTCTGACTGAGAGATTTCTGAAAAAATTCAAACGTACAGCTCTGCTATCACTTCCAACATAAATGAAGACAGGAAACTAAACAGCAGTGACGTTTGTAGGGTTACTGAAGTTGGGCTAGCTGGTATATAATGATGTGCTACGTGATTGCTAGCGACACAGCTATGTTAGCATAACAAACACAGTGAAGCTGCAGGATGAACGCTAACACTTTTCCACTTGATAAAAGTTAACGTGAAGGTTCCTGATGGTTAGAGACAAATGCAATCACTGTCGGGATGATAAATATTTTATACAGGGATATGAGATTTTGGTCATATTGCACAGCCCTCGTATGGTGTGAAGAATCGGTGTTTACAGTGCTGACCTTTCTTGAGTGGAGATCATTGCTGCCTCAGTTGGGCTTCTGCTTTTTAAATACTGGTTTAATTATGATTGATGATTAAGATGTTGGGAGTTTCCAGGCCATGGATCCAAATGTTAAATCTCTGAGCCATTTAGTTATCACGTTTGCGTTTTTCAGTTTAATTCAATTTTATTTATATGGTGTCAAATCACAACAACAGTTGCCTCAAGGTGCTTTATACGGTAAGTTAAAGATCCAACTAGGGCTGGGGCATATCATACCGTACCATATCGTAATGTTGGGCAACGATAAGAAAATGAAATATAAAATAGAATATGGGTAAAACGCGCATGTGCAGAGCCTTTGTTTTCATACGCGGAAAAAGCATGGCGGCAACAGAGAATGAGAAGGGCGAAAGCGGATCGTTGAGTGAATCGGATGAACCAGAACTGGTTTGTAAAAATGCTGCAACTTCAGTGGTGTGGAACTGGTTTGGCTTTCGTCCGTCAGACACACAACAAAGCACTATTTATGGTAGCGCATGCTAGCGGGCCGTCGTTATTACCGTGTTTTTGGAAAATACGGCACTTAAAATCAATCCTTTGATTTTTCTGAAAGTCGACAGAGCCCCTTATAATCCCGTGTGCCTTATGTATGAACTCTGGTTGTGTTTATGACCTCGAAACGATTTTATGTACACGGTGCTCGAAAATCTGTCAGATGTTTCAGTACGACTTTGCTAAGCTACGAACCCGCACCGCTCGATGGATTGTCGGAGCATTACGGCTATCGTAGGCGGAGCCTCGCGGAGTGATACGTACTGTGCTTCAACATAATGTTACCGTGTTGTGTGTGTATAACCTCTTTTTAAGTTTTGTGGATATTATACATGGTTATGCTGAGGATATGTTGGCCAGTTTCCACTGGAAACGCCTTTTGGTTAAACTGTCAGCGAGGAATTTGCATTTGTATTGTTACATTTTTATATAACTTTAATGCACATAAAAAACAGCTGCTTGTTTAAGTGAAAATACATTGATGGGTTTTTTGCACTAATAAAGTTGTGGTAAAGTATTTTGTCTAGTGTCAATTATATCGTCAGTTATATCGTTATCGCAAATTTTCAAATGTATATCGTGATAAATATGTTTGGTCTTATCGCCCTGCTCTAGACCCAACAATAACACAGAGAGCTCCATCATGCTGTCCAGATGGGTACATTTTGAGTTTGGCTATTCCAGACTGAGGCAGGTCCAAACGCCTGGTCAAAGTTTCTGTAGGGCTCTGTATATCTTATTTTGCTTTAGTAATGTCTGTTTTTGTATTGCAGCTTTTAGGATTGTGATTATTCAGTGTTTACTTAAGTTCAGCTGATATTAGAGAGTTTTGGTCACAGAAATCCTAAGGAGGAGGGAAAAGGTTATACTGGATCTTCTCCAGCAGGAAAATAGAAGAAAAGAAGATTTAATGCAATAACATGTATTTTATTTTTATATTTTTGGATTACACAGGAGTAGATTCAATTCACTGTTATTTACACAGTGCCAAATCATAAGAACAGTTCCCTCAAGGTTCTTTATATTGTAATGTAGACCCTACAATAATACATACAGAGAAAAACCCAACAATCATATGAGCCCCTATGAGCAAGCACTTTGGCGACAGTGGGAAGGAAAAACTCCCTTTTAACAGGAAGAAACCTCCGGTAGAACCAGGCTCAGGGAGGGGCGGGGCCATCTGCTGTGATTGGTTGGGGTGAGAGAAGGAAGATGTCTTTCTGAAAGCGCTGTAACTAAGTCTAAGGATATATTTCCTCCACTGTTGTGATCTTCAATGCCTCGTGCCAACACAGTGTAGAGCAGCTAGAACTCCCACAAAGGTCGATTATCTTGCTAATAGTTTTACTTCTTCACTGCGTACAACTCTAGATACTGTAGCTCCTGTGAAAAAGAAAGCCTCAGATTAGAAGTACTTGACCCTGGTATAATTCTCAAATGCGCATCTGGAGAAGAAATGGCGTCATACTAATTTAGAAGATCATCATTTAGCCTGGAGAGCCAGTTTGCTGCTTCATAAAAAAGCCCTCTTTAAACCTAGAACATCTCACCGATTGAAGGAAATAAGAACAAGCCTAGATTTCTCTGCAGCACTGTAGCCAGGCTGACAAACAGTCAGAGCTCTGCTGAGCCAAGCATTCCTTTAAAAGGAAAACTAAGATCAGCTTGGAGCTCTGAGGAGGCAGGAATGATGTCCATCAATCAGGACTTGGTCCTGAAGCTGATATCCAGCTGAAGTTAAGAAGAGGGTTCACCACTGTAAATCCTGGCTCTATTTTCCAATAAAGGTCTTGGAATCTTATGAAATGCTTCTGATCATTCTTCACTTCATCATAGAAACATAAAATAAGTAATCTCAATAAAACCTGTATGTGTGCTCAGTGTATGAAACACATTTGTGCCACTCTACGTCTGAGTGGAAGTGTTTCTTAGGCGTCTGCTTTACTTCCCTCCTGTGTCCACTGCTGTGTCTGCAAACTGTGTTAAAGCAGATGGTGAATACAGTGCAACCAAGCAGATTAATAACAAGTCCAAGCTGTCACAAATCATCTGCATGTAGTATTTGTGGTTTCAGTGACACTGAGTAATGTCAGTGTTAATGTCTGTGTTTCAGGTTTACCTCCAGATGTCCAGAAGGTAATAGTTGGTGATGAAGAGGAGCAGGAGGGAGTTTTCATCAAAGAGGAACAGGAGGAGGTCGACATCATCAAGTTCACATTCAGTCCTGTTGCTGTAAAAAGTGAAGAGGATGAAGAGAAACCTCAGTCCTCTAAGCTTCATCACACCCTGACTGAGAAGCGCAGAGACTCTGTGGGAGGAGAGGATGCTGGCAGACCAGCACCAGATCCAGGTTTAGATCCTGAGGACAAGGACATGGAGACGGAGGTCCATGAAGGAGATCTGGAGGAGAGCAGTGAACCTTCAAGCTCGGAAGAAAGCAAAGTGCTCGCAGGGGATATGAAATGTGTCTCGGGCGAAGAAGCGCTCATCTGTACCGAATGTGGGAAATCGTTTAAGCGCATGGCACACCTGTTAAGGCATAAACGGAGCCACACGGGAGAGAAACCGTTCGGTTGTCCGAAGTGCGACAAAAGATTCGTTCAGAGCGGAAGTCTTAAAAAACACCTTTGGACTCACACGGGCCAGAAACCGTTCAGCTGCTCCGAGTGCGGCCGATGCTTCATGGAGAAGGCGGCGCTGACGAACCACATGACGCTTCACACGGGAGAGAAACCGTTCAGCTGCTCCGAGTGCAGCAAACCCTTCAGCTGCCGCTCGGCCCTGAACGCTCACATGAAAATTCACAGTGGGGAGAAGAACTTCAGCTGCAGTACCTGTCTCAAGACGTTCACCTGGAATTATCAGCTGAACAGACACAAGTGTATCAGTCCGAAACCAGCCCGAAACCGAGTGCTAATGCCTCGGCCTCACAATGACAAAGTAGTTGTGTTTGTACACTTCACCTAGTGATTTCAGCGGCTGAGTTATGAAGTTTACTTCAAACATAATCATGATTTCATGTTTCTTTGATGAATTAGATGCTCAGAGTGTTTTCATTGGTCAACGACTAACTTGAGACAGGAAGAAACTTTTTTCTTTTTTTTTTTTTTACTTGAGTGTCTTTTCAGTGTGTGTTCTTTAAAAATGCTCAGATTCACGTTTAGTTCTGGATTTCTTTTTGGGGGGTTTGTTGGAGGCAAATTTATGAAGTTCAGAAGTAATGAAAACATCCTGATGTCATTAGCATCATCGCTCACTCTCATCAGCTATGGAGGACCACAAGAGCCACGTGTATCGAAACATTACTAAAGTAATTTATTATTTTATCATTTAAAATAAAAACACTATTTTTAAATCAATATTTCAAAATGAGTTATCAATCCATTAATAAATACTTCAAATCGAAAATTTATTTCACCTGTTATTTATATATATATATATCTCTATCTACAGCCTTTAAACTAGCAATTAAAATGCTGACAGTAAACACATCAGTCCAGATGTTACCACATTACATCACAGAACTGAGACGGGGTGATTAAAGTAATAGCTGTCAGTTCTCTCATTCCTTATATCACTGTGCGCTGCTAAGACTGTAGATTTGATTTGAGTTCATTTATTGTAACATGAGCGCCCAGATTCATTCTCAGCTGGACATAAATGATGATCAAGTTTTATTTTTGACATGATGGCTGTTTATTAATGCAATTTGAAATTTAATACTCAAAAGATGGATGTTTGATGAATTCATCAAGTCCCAGCCTCTAACACAGTGTGCTGAATCTTAGCTTTGAATGTCAGGTATATGCCAATAAATACAATTCAAGCATTCACTGTGGTAAAGATGCCAGGACTCTGCAGTCTATTCACACCTCCAATACTTGCAAAGTAGATATTTCATTTAAGGGAGGAAACACTACGAATATGCAAAAGCATTTGCTCACAAAACACACGATGACCTTAAATGAATGTCGTGTTTTTAATTCGCTCCGGACTCGTGAATCTCAACCCAGCAGCAGCGGTAACGTTTGCACGTCCTCTCCCGTTAATGCGGCAGGTAAATAATCTACTAACAGTGCATATTATGTTAGCGCGATCTGCCTTATTACAAAACCCGCCATTACTGTGCATTTAGGTGACCGTGATGAGAGAGACAGAGTCTGGCTCAGATGCTGGCAGTTCTTGCTGCAGTCTACCGGTAGCGTCTCCTTTCAGGCCAGGATAGACGAATGTCACCGAGCAGTGACTCAGTTTGTGGTCAAAGGCTTGCACCCATTTGCCACAGCAGATGATTTTCGGTAAGTGAATGTGTTTAATTGTAGGCAGGGACATTACTGGATATTCTTGTGTAATTGCTACAGAATAATTTATGTTATACTTTGTTATTGCTGCAGAAGAATATTTATTTTATTATTTTACATTTACAATTTTTTTTCCTGGGGACCCTGTGACGCCCCATTGAAGAGCCGTAGGCTGGATCTCTTATGATCTCACTGTTGGGTTTGTAAGGCCATGTTACTCCTAAATTTCTATCTTGTTCGAAGAGAAGATATAAAACAAAGTTCTAAGCTAATCGACCTTAGTGTTCTCCTTTTTTAAAAAGAATCGATAAAGAATCGAATCGTTAAACAGAATCGAAAATGGAATCGGAATCGTGAAAATCTTATCAATACCCATCCCTAGTGGACACTCTTTCAATGATGAGGATGTAACATCCTGGACAGGGAGGAACGCTGGTTTGAGGGCGGAGTCAAGGAGGCCATTTACATGAAAAAGGGAAAGACCATCTCTGAATGGAGGAGGGGCCTAAGGGTACATCTGTCACCATCTTACAATGCTGTGATTGCAGCCATTCCCCAACTCTCTGTGAATGGGACTCATGGACATTGATCAGTGGTCATGACCTCCCAGCCCATTGTTAGTCAGTGGCGCTAGTTTATATAAGATGTTTTTATAAGGTTGGAAACCTGCAGTCAGCTGAGACTGAAGAAGTCACCTGATGATGATGATGAAACGTTTCTCCCACTGAAAATGTCCAGATGAACAGAATCAAATTTAGGATTTCCTTACCTGGATGACTGAGCATGCATCAGGACATTCAGTAGGCAACAGTCTTTCACACTAAACACAAAGTCAAGAACAAAAACCACTGAAGTCAAGTCACAGAAACATAATTTTGGAACTTTCTGTGAAGATTTCAACCACTTTTCCTCTGTTTGTTTTCAAATGAAGCTGAATCAGTGGCCGTCAGTAAGCTTCTCCATATCAATGCCTCTGAAACAGAGACATCAAAAGAATAAAGATGGAGGACATGAATCAATCCAGTGTGGGTCGTTTCATGGATAATCTGAGTTCCTCCCCTCTGAACCTTCAGGATCAGCTGCTCTTACCCCTCAGCTGTTAAAGGCCGATGGGGTAAAGGAGGGGCGGGTACATAACAGACACCACAGTTTGTAAATGTTCATTAAAGGTTTAACTTTCATTCTATGAACATTATCAGTTAGTTGCAGGAAGTACACGGAGTTGGGCAGAATTGAATGATTTTCAATTATTGTTGAAGTGCAGGAGACATTTTCATTCTTAAAAAACTTTTACACCAAGAATCTCATTTAGAGAGTGAGGCGGTCGATTCGAAAAATGCTGCTTTCTTTTCAGGCTTGCTCATTAGTTTCACACTAAATGTAATGATTTTATCGCTGCAAAACATGCTAGATGTTGTCTGGATGCATGCTCAACCATCCAGGTAAGGAAATCCCAAAAAGCTGATTCTGTTCATCTGGATTAGCGTTTTCTGACCGACTTGAATGATGATGAAACGTTTCTCTCACTGCAAACGCTGCAGCCAGATGAACAGAATCAGCCTTTTGGCTTGTACGTGTTACAGTTAGCTGGTAAATATAGTGAGATTTGAAGACAGTCTTTGCATTTTCTCTTAGGCAGTGTTACCAGCAGCAGCATGGCACAGTTATTGTTTCATGGTACCTGAGTGGGCTGATAGTCCACACAGGAGAGGGCACAAAGGGAAAAAGAATCAGAGGTTTTAGAATAACTTTAATAAATCTTTGTCCACTATCAAACGTGGGTAAAAGACTTCCAGTTTAAATCATCTCCTCCAACAGCCATGCCTGTCACTACATGTAGAAAGGAGCCATGAAACAAGAGCTGGTAACTGATCTGGAAGCACACCAGCAACAGACTCTGGTACCTTAACATGTTTATGTTCAGAGTACGCTTGGGGAGTGTGATTGTGTGTACAGTGTCTCTTTATGTTTGTCTCCACGTTGGGTGAGTGTTGAGTAAGTGCATATGAGAGCATGAGGGTGGGAATGGATGTTTGTATCTGTGTGTGCCTGTATGTCTGTGTCTATATGTCAGGTTGGGTATCAGACGCCACCTCTCTGGGGACATCTCAGGCCCTCTAAGGTATGGAGGCCTATCTCCCCCACCACTCCCCCTGCCAGTGGCAGACTCCCTCAGACATCGGTGCGTTGGTGGTTCTTTGTGTCCGGGGGTGGGCGTCCAGGTACACACCGGCTCACTCCTTGGTGGCTGCTTATCGGGGCCTGGAGCCTGGGGCTCGCTCGGGCCCCTTTGGGGGGTGGGGTGCCCTCGGCCTCTCGGCCTGGGGCTCGGTCACTCAGGCACAGCTGGCTGCCGGCGGAGCTCACGGGCACGTCACTGCAACCCCCCCTGGCTTCTGCTCCGCGGCTGCTGAGTGACCCCTCATCTGGGACTCTCCTCAGCTCTTTCTGGGACAGTGGCGCAGCTGCCCCTCTGTTGGTCTTCCTTGGTCTCTTGTGTTCTGGGGGCCTCTGGATGTCTGGAGTCTTGATCTCCTCCATACCTGCTTCATGCCCTGGAGGACGGGGCTGTGGCTCCCCCACACCCTCTAGCAGATCATTACATGAAGGAACCTTTTAAAAACAAGCGCGTCCATGCTCACAGGTGTACACACGGGTGATCACACACACAAACTACACCCTTTTTGGCTCCTACCTCAAAGCACACTGTGCGCTGTCGATCTTACGTGCTGCACAATAATGTTTAATATTTACTGTCATATTCCCATAGATCATCGTGATGTTGTTGTTTATTATATTGCTCTCGTTTTCTTCTTCTTGTTTTCTTTTTTCTTTCTCAACAGGTGAAATTAAAAAAGTATCTACTGTTAGCTAGTTTATTGTGATGGTGCTGTTTTTATTATGTTGCTCTTTGTTGTTTGTTTTCTCTTCTGTTTTTTTATCTCCACACAGGTGATCCAGGTGTTTTTTTTTCTTCTTTCTTCTTCCCCCCTTTCTCACCGTCTCTTCTCCCCTCTATTTTTCTTTCTCTCCCTCTCTTTCTTTCATTCTTTCTCCCTGTCCTATCCCCCAGTCATGTCTGTCCCGTCTTTAAAAAACGAAAATAAAATAAATACATAATTATAATAAAGGTCAATCAAATGGACCAATATGGCAAGGCCATGATGATCCACTTGGCATCTTTCTTGGCCTTCAGACAACAATTCTGATGGCTAAAGATCCAAACGGGACAGGCAACCCCCCCAAAAAAAAAAAAAAAACCATGTTTATGAATACAGGTGGTTAATTTGATTTTTGTAGGGAAGAAAAAGTTTGCAGATGTTTGCGCTGACCTCTCAGGGCGCTAAGTGTAAGGTGAAGAGTCACAGTCTCAAGCTTCTGTGCATGTTGGGGCATCCAATCAGAGCCACTCAGAAGGTCAACCCACAGCGAGGTCAAATGCACCACAGCAGATACTGTCTGTGGGATGATATACTGCCTCTGGTTCTGAGCGCATAGTCAAGACTGCACAACATGTCCAGCTTTCCTTCAGTTACTCACAACCAGCACTCATCCACTAAACCTGACTTTAGTGCTGCATTCCTTTTACCTCGGAGCTGCTCCGCACTTCCGCATCGACTGTGTTCCAGTAGTAGTCGGAAAAACAGGAACTGATTTGCTCCGGCGTAGACCCGGGACACTCTGGAGAGATTACGTCTGTCGGCTGTCCTGGGGAAGGTTCGATGTTTCTCCAGATAAGTTTGAGGAGGCGGTGAGAGGGGGGTCGGGTCGCCCCTGCTGTCGGCTCCATAACCCGACTTCAGATAAGCGGAAGAAAATGCACGGATGATTTATTTTAGATTTCAACTTTACTAAAGTGGTTGCAATGAATGTTTGAGTCATTGCATCATGGATAATGCACGGCACAGTGAGCCACACATTCCAGTTTGTTTTTCTCATGTTTGTTTTTGTCATATTTTAGTATTACATGAACATCGTTTGTAGTAACATGTTTTCATGTTTAATGTCGGTTTAGTTTCAGTGTTTTCTGTCTTCGTCGTCTGTTTGCAGTATAACGCGTCACGTTGAGGTGCTGCACAGTATGATTCATTATTGACCAATGTGATTAAAATGGTTTAAAATGCCTTTGTTATTCGTTTTGACATTTTCCATTTAACGCTTCTCAAATGTAACTTATGTAATCCTCACATGAGACAAAGCCAAAGGCACTCCAACACCCCAACAAAGCAACAACAGGAGAAACCTGTAAAAAACAAGCTGGAGGTTCAGTCCTTCTGCTTAAGTCATAAATACACAGTGAGCGAGCACCAAGAAACAGAACAACAGGATGAGAGGGACAAGAAGAGTCAAGAACAGAAAGACCACGATTGAACTAAATTCTGCAGCAATACCAGATGATCCTTTAAGTAATATAAGACGAGGCTTGTTTGTGTTCGTGCTGTTAGACCAGAATGGAAATGGTAAGGATCACAGGTTGGTAGAAATGTTTCTGATAACATTGTAAAATATGACCTGGTGTGACCCACAGAGCAGAAAAGAGCAGTCAGAAGAAAGAACACAAATTTAACCCTGTATCAGAGCCAGGCTGCTGAAAAACACAAAAAGCAAGAAAAAGACGGCAACAGCCAAAGTGCAGAAGCTGCCGTCCATAAACGTGGGCGACCTCACGGTGCCTCTGTTCTTTATATACAGTCTTTTCTATCACATGTAGCAGGAAGGAGGAGCAGACGCTGGCAGCATCAACCTGGTGTTTGAACGAGAAGGTCCAACAAGCACAGTAACAAACTGTTCACACCAAAGTAAACGTTCACTTACAGAAACTACAGAGCTCGTGCTCACTCCTGTGTTACTGCTCAAATTTTAAAGACTCAGTCTCACTAAAAGCTGCACTTGCAAACCAAACAGCTGAGACGTTCTTCGCTTGTCAGCCTTCAGGTGCTCACTAATCTGTTCCTCAGATCGTCTCTGACTAAAGGTAAATCTTTCACCATAGTTAATGCAGCTGAGTATCAGCTGCCACATATATTTATATGTGACAGTTACTTGTTAATAATTATACTACTACTCCCACTACTACTACTACTAATAATAATAAAACAAAGAATGAAATGTGGTAAATGGTAAATGAGTTTACATCCTCTCATTTACTTGAAACTAAAGTGAAAAAAATGATCATTCAAAAAAAAAAAAAACAAAAAAAAAAAACTTGAAAGATTATTTTACTGTGAAAATCGCGCCCGGAAGTAGTTTTCTAACATTAGCCCGTTTTATCGATGCTGCAGCAGCGCAAACCACGTCTCTCAAACAACAAATAAACAGCCGCTGGGTGTTCTGCGGTTCTGTGAGCGGAGCAGACATGGACCGCTACCGTGAAGTCCCGGATGTGGTTCTGGACCCTGAACCGAAGCTGCAGGGCGAAGGTTTGCTCGGTTTTATCTACCGGAACCGCGGTGCTAAGCTATTGCCCAGCTAAGACAACGGCGGTCAAAAAGTCCGACAAGAAAACACGTCTTTGTCCGACTGTCCGCCTTCAGAGGCTTTTGTTACTGGATGAGAGGCTGTTTAGTGAGTCAGTGAGACACTGACGATCTCCGTGAGGGAGCAAAGAGGCGCTGCAGGGAAAAGTGAAAGTCCATGGAGCAGGCTAACCCCTCAGAGCTGGGGATGGAAGCTGCACACAGACGCTGTGTGCAGCTTCAGATGTTTCGAAACACTGCTCCGTAGCGTGGCTTAAGAAAGCGAGTGACTCAGGTGTGCCAGGTGGTGTGTCAAGTGTGTTTCTGAGTTTTTACCCGAGTTGGCTTTAAAACTTGAACCTTCTAAGTTAACAGTATTCGTGATTTCATTTCCAAAAATTGCATACGGTCCTTATTTTGTAGCTGGATCATACAGTAGCTGGAGCAGTCTCAGATGGAGTGCAGTCCACGGACCTGTGGCCAAGTGCCATAGCCTGCAGCCAGATGAACACACATCTGCACCTGCCTCTATCACCACTTCGAGTAGAGAAATTGTATCTTGCTACAGTCACTCATACAAAGTCAGGTTGTAGAATGAAGCAACTGAACAACAAGTTACTGCAGATTACTGTGCACTAGGGCTGCCACAAACCATTATTTTGATAGTCGACTAATCAGATCATCATCCATTGGACGTAAAACTACAGCTTACTGTACCAGCAGCATCTGCTCTTATATAACTATCATTAGCTGACAGCTTTAAGTGTTTCAGGTTTGTGCTAACTAAAAATAAAGACAAGATGATAGTTTATTACATTTTAATGAAGTTTGCAGATTGTTTCGGTGAAGTTTAATAAACTCCTTTAACAAGGAACAAATAAAATATTGAATAAAGCCAAACAATAACATTTTTAAGTTATCTAAGTGACTTATATATCATGTTTAACCTGAGTAGCGAAAGACGGCGGTGGGTTTGAAAATGATTTGCCGGGAGTCCGGTGTTCTCACGGCTCTAGTGAGGCTTGCCCCCGGCTAGCTATCGAGCTAGTGGGTAACAGACGTCTCCGAAAATGTCGGAGCGCTTTTGAAAATGTGGTGTCTTGATAAACTGAGCAGATATTTGAGGTTTACACAGCTACATTCTCGCCTGAAAATATGTTAAACGTTTATTTTGTGACCCAGAAAGAATAATAAGAGTAATATTAAAACTAACTAGCTAACTGGCACTTTCAATTAATATCCAGACAAGTGTTTGTTTCCAGAGAAAAGACACAGGCAGAACATGCTAACACGATGTGATGTTACAACACTAGTCAAATATTAATGTGTAATATTTGTTTAAGACATATTTCTTTGTTTTGGAAAACAAATTCAAATCATCATAAACAAATGCCAAACTATATACACAAAGTTCTAGAAATCACCTAATTAGGCATTTCTTACTGATGTAGGTAGGCTGACAGTAAGTACACAATACCATTTCATTTGGTTTAAGGTTTATGTGCAAGACACAAGAACAGAAAACACTGAAAGTTACAAATGTATTGTCCATGAAACAGGAATAAAACGTGGTTCAGATGCTTGTCACAAGTTAATGTGGCTGTAGGCTATGGAACGCCAGGAATGCCATAATGAATTAATTAAATACACCATTAAATAATTAATTAAAATGGGAAATAATGAATGAAATAAATATTTTGGACACATTTAATTAATTAATTCAGTTTAATTAATTCAGTTTGGCACAGTTGACTCCTTCGGGTCTCACCATGAATTTATTTTGTCTGTCAACCTCACCCATCAAACCCAGGGGGCGGGGTTAACGCTGATCGAGTGAAAACCATTGCTTTGGCCTGGGGGCCATTGTTTTTAGAAGGTGTTACTGCACACCAACAACCGGCATGTGGAAACTAACAGAACTGAACTTTGAAAAACCCTGTTTGTGTGTCACCAAATACCGTTTTAATATTTTTTTAGCCGAGAATGTAGCGGTTTAATCTTCATGTGTCTGGTCGGTTTGTCAAGATACAGCCTCTTTGCAAAAGTGCTTCGATGATTTCGGAGATGTCTGCCCAGTCTCACGGCAAAGCGTGGGATAGACCCGCTCGCCTCGCACGCAATCGAGCTGTTATTACCACCGACAAAGCGCAGGCCCCGGTACACAGCTGTAATAACCCCCGCTGACTTCTTTTACTGAGGTTATATTTATCGGGGTTTTATTTCCTGATGTTCTTATGTGTCCTACGTGTTTCAGTCGCCAATTCTGAATTATAACTAACATTAAAAACATGTTTAAGGAGGAGAGAGAGCAAATAAATTCGATTAACAGCTGATCTTTGGGTTTTTGTTCAGTAATCAGCGTGACCTGCGTATAAACGCATAAAAGAGATAACGTTGGTGTTTCCGTCATGTAGTAACTGCTGGCTTTAACTGTACAAAGGTTGTTCGACACTATGACACACATACAGACTTCATGATGTTCGGCTAATATTTTCATTGTGAATATTAATCATGAGGGTAAACGGCCCTGTACACCACAGAGCGAGGTCAGCATATCCACGATATCTTCAGCTCTATGAGTTAACACAGAGTTTCCCAGCTGACTAATCTAACTGTCATCTACGAATATGTCACGGCTCATATCAATATGATTTTACAGAAAATCATCCTTAATACTGCCAACTATTCCAGAGACGTGAACATCTACAGCATAAAGAACACAAAAATATAGCAGTCTAACGCAACACTGTAACAGAGATGAACCGTCAGTTTGTCGCAGATCAAAGTGGAATGAAAGTGATTGGTTGAACAGGTGTTCGTGATCTGTGTTATCTGCGTTTTCATCAGCGTAAGAGACTCAGCAGCAGATTAGAATAACAGTTATACATTTAATAAATCACCAAATGAATCCACGCAAGAAACGAGCAAACCTGTTCGGACAGTTTGAGTTTGTGTTTCAGCTGCAGACTCGCTGCTGTTTAAATGTTTGAGAGGAAGATTAGATATAAAGCAAACGTCAAACATAGACTCAGTCTGCGTTCACATTTGATATGAGGCCAGCACGTACAGCGGCTATGTCCTGTTTTAAGATCATATATGTAAAATTGTTGTCTGACCTGCGTCGATCCAGCCGCTCAGAGTCCGTGGTTACCATGGTGACTGCATAAGCAGCTGTAATGTAAACAGCTGGAAACCTACCGGTGACATGAGTGTTTATGTTTTTCATTGCAAAAGAACCGTCTGAATGGTTAACTGAAGTTAACTTGGATAAATTATAGCTAAGGAGTATCACATATAACGCCCACGGAGCTGTGTGACTGTTCACCACTACACTGAAATAAGCAGGCTATTACTGAAATACACGTGCTATATCATAAACTATGATATAAAAAGGGAGGTCCTATTAGCATGTTTCGTTTTAAAGGACACCTTCCTGTCTTTAGTCTCATTCATGAGCAGTTTTAGTTTTCTTCTAACATCCAGAAGTCTGCACGATGTAAATGGTAAATGGCCTGTATTTGTATAGCTAAGGACCCCAAAGCGCTTTACACTACATCCAGTCATTCACCCATTCACACACACATTCACACACTGGTGATGGCAGCTACGTTGTAGCCACAGCCACCCTGGGGTGCACTGACAGAGGCGAGGCTGCCAGACACTGGCACCACCGGGCCCTCTCACCAGTAGGCAATGGGTGAAGCCCAAGGACACAACGACCAAGACTGTCGGAGCCGGGGCTCGAACCAACAACCTTCCGATTACAAGCCGAACTCCCAACTCTTGAGCCACGATCGCCACGATGTGTTTCATAGTTTCTAACAAGCCTTTGACAGGTAAACATAACATGACCGAAACACCCCAAAAAATTAAAAAAAAAATCACACAAATCACATGTTAACCACATTTATTTTTAGTTAAGTAAACTCTAAACTGTGCTTAGAATACAGTTGAATAACTATTAAACAGATGATATAATATTTCTGTCCAGGTTGCAGTCTGCATGATGAACACGCTGTTGCAAACTCTGCTCCTCTCGGTGGAAATGCGCCTTCTCTTTCCTCTTTGAATAAAAACATTTTAAAAGTCAGTTTAATCTCAAAATTCACTGTTAAATCCAAAACACACCAGATAAAGAAAAGCGAACGGTTCAGTCTAACACAGTGAACCATTAAACGTCTGTAAAACTGTGCAGTTATGAAACGTAACTTTAACCTCAGCCAAACCGATTTGCTCAGTTGTAAATAAAACAGCGAAGTAAACGTGACCCGACAGACAGAACCTGAGTGAATTAAGTCCAGCGTTTAACCACTGAGAGCTAAAACTAAGGTGAGGTTTCAAAGCTGTGATTGGACATCAGCCGCTGATAAAGTGGGTTCGCCTATAAAGTGCTCTGTTGGGAAACAAGCTCCAGCAGCTCTGCGCTCAGGAAACAAACTATATTTACTTATCTTGTGCAGAAAAATTTGCTGACATTGCGTTATATCGAGCCCCGATTAAACTGTGTCTATCACCAGGTCACATGGGCGTGTTTCTTGAATTAGCAGCAGATGTTAAACAGCTGACAGGTGAGGAGGAGGAGGATGCATGCAGGTAAACTGAGGGTCTGTTGAGCTGATCGCTGGTGTCGTGAGAAACACGTCAGCTCGTTCTTTATGTTACAGAAGCAAAGAGACACAAGAGCAGGCGGAAAGAGACGATCGTTCAGTGAAAACGAGAATCTGCGAATGCAACATGTGAACATGGAGAGTGGAATATCTAAACAAACCGGTTAACGGTTGTAACCGGTTTGTAAAACATCTGAGCACTTTTGCAAACATGTTCTATGTTGACAACCTGACCAGACGTGTGAAGATTACGGCGCGACATTCGCGGCTAAAACACTATTAAACGTGTAGCTGGTGACAGAAAAACGGGGTATTTTAAAACCATTGCTGCCTGTGATTTGAAATGCATTCTGGGATACCTGGTTGCCCCAAGTCCACACAAGCAATCGATTATCTAGGATCGACCTGTCTTGACTTGCTTTGCACGGCAACCAATCAAATGTTTGAGAGGCTGCAGTGGCAGCATTAACCCCGCCCCCTTAGTTTGATGGGTGAGGCTGACAGATGAAATGATTTCAAGGTGAGACATGAAGGGGACAAAAGTGCCAAAATGAATTAAATGCATCATTAAATAATTAAAATTGTCAATAATGATTTAAATATGTCATTAATTAATTAAGTGTGGCAATAATTAATTAAATGTGTTGTAAATATTTATTTAATTAATTATTTCCAATTTTAATTAATTATTGCCACATTTAATTCATTATTTAATGGTGTATTTAATTAATTCATTATGTCAGTCCTGGCGTTCCATAGGAGGCTGTGACACAGGTAGCGCTAGTTGACTCGACTCCATTTGAGTGCACACAAAGTAACCTGCACACTTTAGCTGTGAGGCTGTACGAGGGGAACGATAACGATTGCAAGATTCTCCAGATGGTTGACTCTTTGTGTGCTGTGAACAACATTTGTTTATTTGCCGTTTTCGCAGTTGCCTCGTGCGTGAGAATATCACCAGGTGAACTCACGACAGTTTTTAATATTTTATTGTTCAAGAGAAAAAAGACTGCCGGGCTGTGTTTAAGGCAACCTCACATGTGACAGATGAAATATTCAGTGTTCTAGGCATTGCCAGGAGCAAACATTCAGAATCGTTTGGACTTCTGAATTAATGAATTCATATTTTTTTATACTACAACTTCAATTAATTATACGTGCATGTGTAAAACAAAATAATCCCTTCTCTCTTATTATTATTTTTCGTGTGGATTGTGAATACTAGCCAGAAGACTAGACTATCTAGAACATTATATCGATATGTAATTTATATATCATAATATATAAATATCTTATTTGAATGATTACTAGCTTATAGGTTAGAGAAAGACAGACTGGTGGGTGAGCTCCAACACTCCAGCAGACCGAGAGAGACCACGCTGCACTGGAAACTCACTAAAACATCTCAATAAAAACCGCCTCTGCTTTCAGTGAGAAAATACAACAGCTTCGCCTTCGTCTGTTCCCAAATTTTTTCTACTTTCAACAGAAAATGTAATTTGCAGCAGTGACTTCATCCTCAGTATGTTTTTTCCTTCTTTATTCCCACTGATGCTTTTATTGGGAATAACACAAAAACTGTGGGATCAGAACGACGCCACCTTGAAATGAAACTGAAAAAAATATTGAAACTGAAAAAAAAAAACTGAAATAAATGTACTGAAAAATCTTGTATTGAAAGTGAAAATAAAACTGATAGTGAAAAACAATTAATTGAAACTAATTTTTTTTCAGCTTCAATCTGCTGGCACTGTTGTGACGTCCGGGGGCGCGCTTGAGGGGCGGGGATTCTGACCCGCGTGTATTTGCATACATTATAGAGGGCACTAGTGCTGAGTCTGACCAAGCTGCCATCTTTCTCTCTTCCCGTCTTTCAATGGCTGCTTCAATTTCAGCTTGACCCTCTAAACCGCAGGTAAGTAATCATTTTTGTCATCTTTCCTTGCTGTCCCACTGGACTGGACATTAGTTTAGCTTTTTTAGCTACATCTGGTGAAGTTGTGGTAAAATGCTGGTATTAGCCTATTCGTCGTAGCAAGCTAGCCTGAAGCTAATATTTGCTAAATTGGCCGGTGTTTAGGAACGGCACAAGATCTCATCAACAGGCAGTGTTGGGGAGTAATACATGCACCGGCGTTACGTATTTAAAATACAAAATATGAGTAAATGTATCCGTTACAGTTACCATTTAACCGTGGTATTCAGAATACAGTTACTTTGCTGAAATAAATGGATTATATGGTGGTAATTTCCTGTTTCATATGTTTGGCTATGTCCTCTCTATTTCTGGTAATTCCACGCCGGTGGAAACCCAAACAAAACACGCATTAAGAAGCTCTAATGCTCTCCCTATCTCGCGGCCCATGTCACCCCTACGTAAGTGGAGAAATATTTTTAAAAATTATTCACAAAAATGATTTAATATGAAGGCAATAGCAGAGTGTTACAGGCATCGCCCTAAAGCATGTAGCCTGATGGGCAGTGTAGTCCGTGCTGCAGGGAGAATGGACTGCCATACCCGTGATGTGTCTGTGAGCGAGGAGGGAGAAAAAGGAAAAGTACGAGTTGTCATCGAGCAGAAACGGGAGCTGGAAGCATGTAAATATAATAATAACCACTGCAGCCAAGAAGAGAGCCTGACGAGCCCAGTTGTAAGTAAGCTGTTAAGACTCGACTGTACACTGTGTTCCTGTTTTCCTCTGAAACAATAAGCTCCGTTGGAGCAGCCTTTCAACGCCTCTCTCTGTCTCTCGCTAGCAAAGTTGACCCAGACAACACAGTAAAGCTAGTTTTCAGCTACGAGCCCGACACGAACCCGACGTATTAGCCAGAGGTCCCTTTACTACGGTTCAGAGCCGCTGACCTGTTTTATATACGCTAGGATTAGTTTTCTATACGAGATCGCTGCAAAAAGTGCAGCCTTACCTAATGTCCACCTACTGTTACTCATTTATATTAAGATTTAAACATCTAGTTGTGTTGGTGTGGAGAGTAACCTTCAGTAATAGTAATAAATCACACAGCAATAGGACATTCATGTAGTTGTAAAGTATTCAGAATACGTTACTTCTGTAATGTGTAGTGAAATACATTCTAAAATTAACCTTCCCAACACTCAACAGGTTAGCACCTCATACCACAGTGCAGCAAAGCAGTCTCATGAGCTCTGGGAAGGACAAGCCCAGAGCCCAAAACAGACAGTGCAGGAGATGACAAGGTCAGTAATTGTATGGTGAAAATTATACTTGTAGTTATCTTGATTGGCAAAAGAAAAGTAAATACAAAATCTGCTTCTCACATATAGGGCATTTCCAAGATTTTTCTCAAAACTTCTTCCCTTTATTTCATCACAGCTGTCCTGTGCCAGATGTTCTGTTGGCCCACAGTGAGAGGCATCATTTCAGAAACACCAGGAAGACTGAAACTCATCGCCGGGATCCAGCAGGGCTCGTGATCTTCACCAGCAGCTCCATCACAAGAAGGATAAACCCAGCATTTCATGAACACTGCAGTGGAGACCTTTGCTTTGTGTAATGTTAGAAGTACTCAGATAATCCTCAGAGGGTCTGGACTTTTACATAATGTCATAGCTTTAAGTCCTGTAGAAAGTTAAATATATGTTGTGCTCTCTGGTTACTCTGGTATGAATGACTCTGAATTACTTTATGATAAATAACACACTATTGTCAAAAAACAGTGAAATTCCAGATCACAAGTTTTTAGTTCAAATACAAGTAACAACCTTTATTGTGTCAGAGAAAACATCATGTGCTCTTCATGTAGCTGAGTACATTCAGTGTTTAAAACAGAAGTTGTGTATGGCGTTATTTTTGTGCCACTCTTCTGAGCGCACGTAAAAAAGGTTTGCAGGTGTAAGTGTTGTATTTTGAGGAGAAATTTATTTTGAGCGAAGAAAAGCTAAATTTGAGTGAACAAACTTCATTGCTGCGAGTTTGAAATATTACTCTTTCTGGGTCACAAAATAAACTTTTAAGATATTTTCATGCGAGAATGTTTCTGTGTAAATTTCAAATATCTGCTCGATTCATCAAGACATCACATATTTGCATAAGTGCTCTGACGTTTTCGGAGATGCCTGTTACCCACCAGCTGACCGGGTGGTCACTTGGGTTAAACATAATATAAAAGGCTGAACTGACAAAAAATCACTGACTTCACCACCAGGTATTACAGGAAAAACCATAAATCCTTTGAACTAAAACAAACGCTGTTGTGACAGTGATGTACACTGTTGTTGGTATATATGTATGGTTTGTATCACCTTCATGTTTCCAAACCGACATCATGACCAGCAGTTTTTACAGCTGTGGCTCCAGCAAACATCAACTGATACTAGAAATTAACATTAAATAATTTCTAACAGCTGATCAAGCTTGGACGTGCTGCTGTTGTTTAGCGCGACATCCGCTGGTTTCCTCTTTCTGGCGCAAAGTGGGAGATAAACAAACAAGAGAGATGATCAGCTGATCATTGATCAGTTTCATGATTGAAGTAGCAACAGGAGAGAGAGGGGGAGAATGAGAGGAGAAGAGGCAGCTGTGCAGCAAAGACAGAATAACTCCAGCTTTGTGTCTTTTTCATTCTAGCTGAAGTCCGGGACGAATCGCGTTCCTTTTCCCTTCAATACGGATGTATTGTAATTGGTCCAGCCCAGAGATGATCATGACCAATTGGCTAATCCACCACCTTTCATTGTTTATACCGTTACAAAGACAAACAAACAAACATAAAAATGAAAAATCACCATCGGCCCACCGGGCAAATGTCCGGGATGCCCAACGGTCAGTCCAGCTATGCGGTCAGCTGGTGGGTAACAGGCATCTCCGAAAACGTTAGAGCACTTGTGCAAATATGTGATGTCTTGATAATCGAGCAGATATTTGAAGTTTACACAGAAACATTCTCGCATGAAAATATCTTAAAAGTTTATTTTGTGACCCAGAAAAAGTAATATTTCAAACTCCGCCCCTCTGTGTTCCTCCGCCACTGCCTCGTTTGAGTTTTGGATGAAATGCATTCTGGGATATTGCATTTCATCATTTCGAGCTGATTGGAGACCAGAACAGCCAATCAGATTTTTTTGCATCCAAGTCTGTGATTGGCTGGTTTTGTGGCACAAATATAACGGTGTAGAGAAAGAGTTGAGCGCGCACGGCAGAAATGTTGAGAGTGCGAGCAACACATTGCGAGCGAGCGCAAATGCAAAAACTGAGCGAGAGGGGCTGCTGTTGTGTGTGTGAGGATAATAGCAAACACTGAAATACAGTTTTTGCACGCAGCAGTGAATTTTGTTCATTCAAATTAAGCTTTTCTTTGCTCAAAATAAATTTCTCCTCAAAATGCAACACTTGCACCTGCAAATTCTTTTTACGTGCGCTCAAATTTTTTTTACGTGCGCTCAGAAGAGTGGCACAAAAATAACGCCATAGTTGTGCAGGTCTGAGATCAGCAGTTTCCTGAAACACCAAACTGAGGTCCTGTTAATGCTGATGTATAGTGACACAGTTACAGGGGTGATTAATCCTTTTGACTTTTTGTCTTTAAATTTATCAATAAAACCGCTGCAGCTTTCACT
Organism: Perissodus microlepis; assembly: GCF_051167445.1. NCBI lineage: Eukaryota > Metazoa > Chordata > Actinopteri > Cichliformes > Cichlidae > Perissodus > Perissodus microlepis. The sequence continues at coordinate 840,811 of NC_140481.1, forward strand.
GACAGCACATGTGGTACTTTAACCTTTGTACTGTTTTCTTCAGTTAATTTTGGAGTTACTACAAAGATTGAAGATATAGGCTGATCTGTCTGCTGTCACTGGGTGGTGCTGAGGTCTGAATCTGAGGACGGCTCCTGTAATCACAAAGAGAACAGAATCATCATAAACTGAAATATAAAGTTTATCTCAAATCTGAAATAAAGCTGATCCTTCTGTCCTCACACACTCTGGATCTGAAGTTGTTCAGTCCTACAGTTCTGCTGACAGCTGACATATGAGCTGTTTATTTATTTTTTTTTTAAAGGCCTTATTCACTAACATATTTTCCAATATCATGTTTACCTTTGAGTTGTTGATGCTTTATAAATGGACATCTGCAAAGATGAGATGATGGAGCAGGTTTCAGTCGAGGTTCAGTCTGCTGCTGCATCCTGGTCACAACATACGGAGGTGTTATCAGCTCAGTATTGAACAAGAAATATTAATGCTTCTAATTATTTGTCCTAACGGATGCAAGCTGTACAGAGTACTGCACATGTGACTTTGTGAACATAACTCATTAAAAATAATTCGGATAGTTTTTTAACCTGAATATTTGCAACAAACTCAGTTTAAAAATATAGAGAGTCAATGCTAAAAAAAAATAATCAGAGGAAAAATGAAAAATTTTAACTTAAGCTGCCAAGCGGAAGTAGTTGGTTTCAGTACATAAGTATCAGGCGTTGCTATTTAATCCGTAGCTATTGACTAACGAGGGGTTACTGAAGTGCCAGGTTTTTAAAAGTTGGCGTTAATGTCCTTCCACATGTGGAAAGCGACAGAAAACATGCTGCTGTTTGCACATATTTAATAATCAGCTCTGCACAGGAGCAGAGTCCAGCCTGTTGCTCTTACAGTATAATACTCATATAAAAGTACAGTAACCGTGGTTAGTCACTGAGCAGCCCGGTGCGTTTCTCTTGATTTCTTTAGTCAGGGTAAATTCATTCACCTGCCATGGGTTAGCTAAACGAACTTTACAAAACAAGTTTCCCCGACAGCCGAGTGCTCATCTCAGCTAGCTAGGTAGCTTAGCTAGCTAGGTAGCTAGCTAAGGACCTAAATTACGGATTAGCTTACAAACACATTTAACTTACCAAAAATAATGCGGTGGGGCCTCAGGTCCTCCTGTCCGGTAGTCCAATTTACTGAAGAACACCTCAGGCTGTCACTTTGAAATAGTCGGTAATGTAAACGCTGGACCTCTCAGCATCTGCCATTCCCGAACAGACACGTGCAAGTTTGTCCGTGACCGCAGCCGCGTCGTCAGTGTTTTCTCCAGTCATTGGTCAGCATTATAATATATGCAAATACATGCGGGTCGGAATCCCCGCCCCCCAGCGCGCCCCCGGACGCCAAAACAGTGCCAGCAGAGTGAAACTGAAAAAAAATGACGGTTTCAATTAATTGTTTTTCACTATCAATTTTTCAGTACATTTATTTCAGTTTCAATATTTTTTTCATATTCATTTCAAGGTGGCATCATTCTGATCCCATAAAAAACAACCAGAGTTGTGCAGGTTCATTATGACCAAAGCGCCACACTCACACTGACTAAAACATCATGCAAGTGTTACATGTTGGAAAATCCAGAGCAGTTGAAAGTTCAGGAAAGTTTCTTCATGGTTAGAGGTTGAAGTTGCTGATTTAAAGATGTGTGTTAAACAGTCTTTTATGATTGATCAGAAAATGAGATGTTAAGTTAGATGTTAACTCCCAGAAAACTTGAAAGTCAAGCAAATACATCCAGAGTCTCTGAGCCAACTGAGCCCAAAAGCAACTGTAACCCTGTGATTATCACAGTAAACATAGTAGTCTCTTCTCTGTGTGTTTTACTTTATAAAGACATCGATGGTAAGAAACACAAATGTTAACAGATCTCCTGTTAGCACCTCCTGTGCCCCTCCTGCTCAGGCTCCAGATGTTCTCAGAGTCCTCAAACCTCAGAGAGCAACTGGGCTGGAACATTCTAAGGGAAAGAGTAAGATTTGGACTGTCAGTCAGTATTATTGGTAGCTTCTTTAATCACTCACACCAGAACTGACATGATCTCAGCCTGAGACCGCCTCACTTTCAGTCACTAACCATTATTTTGTTGCCAGACACCGCTGGCTTTCATTTCATTTCTCTGGTTGCTTCGTCCTGCTGGTCACTTCCTGCGTGGATGCCTTCAGATCCCTCTAAGCATTTTGCCTACTTTCACATAACTTCTGACTAATAACCTATAAAATAGCGCTGTCTTTTTTGCAGATATCTTCCTTTTAAAAACAAATATGTGTATATGACAACTGTTCTTAATAGAACAAAAACATCAATAATCAGCAGATTTAAAATCTGTTCTTGAGAAAAGCCTGTAGTATCCAAGAAACAGTTTGACTCCTTATTTATCTGCAACAGTTGTCTACTGAGTATTATTGTATTGTACCTTACAGTATTAAGCACCTTGAGGCAACTGTTGTTGTAATTTGGCACTATATAGAAAAAAATGAATTATCGGAGTTTGTAACCACACCAAAGTATAGTTTAATAGTTTAATATCATATACCTGACATTTCCAGGACGCCTCTTCTTTCTGTTATACAGGAACAGTTTAGCAGGTTGTTGCACAGATCCTCGCTGCTATAGGCCTGTAAAGATTAACTTAAAGCATCATGTTAGAACTCAGTTAACAAGCTGTTAGCATCTGTCCTATCTGTGTTTCAGTTTTACCGTCAGATGTCCGCAAAGTGATTGTTGGTGAAGAAGAGCAGCAACAGTGGAGCCCCCTCCTGGACTCAGAGCACACACACATCAAAGAGGAGCAGGAGGAAGCCTGGAGCAGCCAGGACGCAGATCAGCTTCGACGTCCGCAGGAGGCCCGTGTCACCATATTAACATTCAGTCCCGTGAAAAATGAAGAAGATGCTGAAGAGAAACCAGAGTCCTCGCAGCTTCATCGCCATCAGACTGGAATGACAAAAGAAGCCAGGAACTCAGACCCAGAAAGCCATTCAGAGCCAGGAACTGACAAAGCTTCAGACTCTTCTGAGACCGAGGTGAGTGACGGTGACTGGGAGCAGAACAAGGAACCTCAGTCAGGTCAAAAATGCCTGAAAAACCACAACTTCACTATTATTGACATTAACTGTAACATTGAGCGATCGTTCAGCTGTTCCGAATGTGGTCAGAGGTTCGGCAGAAAGCCACACCTCAAAGCACACATGAGAATTCACACTGGAGAGAAACCCTTTAGTTGCTCTTTTTGTGGCAAAACGTTTTCTCAGAAAGGAAACTCCATCAGCCACATGAGACTTCACACAGGAGAGAAACCTTTCAGCTGCTCCATCTGTAAGAAAACTTTCAGGTACAGTGGTGACGTGAGCAGGCACATGAAAATCCACACAGGACTGAAAAAAGGCCGCAGCAAGGTTAGCAACATGGTCAGCAGTGGCATTCATGTGAGGTCAAGACCTGGCGGGAGCTTACATCCAGACACATCCTTACAACCAGGAAGTGATGTTAAAGCCCCAGAACCTGAGACTGAAGCCAACCACGAAACTTTGAAGGAACCCGGAGAATCTCTGCCCCATTTAAACTCTCTGAGGAGTGACGCTGTCTCTCTGAGTGAGATAAGAAATACTGATAAGGAGGCGTTTAGCTGCTCTGAGTGTGGACGGACATTCTGCCGTAGAGACCACCTGATCAGCCACATGAGAACGCACACTGGAGAGAAACCATTCAGCTGCTCAGTCTGTGAGAAACGTTTCAGCTGTAGCGGGAACATCTTGGCACACATGAGAATCCACACAGGAGAGAAACCGTTTGAATGTTCGTTTTGCGGGAAGAGTTTTAGCCAGAAAGGAACACTGCAGCTTCACGTAAGAATTCACACGGGAGAGAAACCCTTCACCTGCCCTTTTTGTGATAAAAGATTTGCGCACAAAAGACGCATGACGCTGCACATGTCTGTCCACACAGAGGAGAAACGGTTCAGCTGCAGCGCTTGTGACAAAAGGTTCACCTGGTATACGCAGCTCAAAACGCACAGGTGTGTTGGCGAGCCATCACAGCTCCGCCAGAACCAAAGTGAGAAGACAGTTCCTCCGAAGGAGTCCTTCAGCTGCACTGAGTGCGGTAAAATATTCAGCCTCAAGGGCAATTTGAAGACACACATGAGAATTCACACAGGAGAGAAACCATTTGGTTGTTCAGTTTGTGGAAAGAGTTTTAAACAAAACGTGCATCTGACTGAACACATGACAATTCACACAGGGGAGAAACTCTATAAGTGCAGCATCTGCGGCAGAGGATTCAATAAGAAGTTACTTATTAAAAATCACACCTGTGTTTAAGCTTGGACGCTTTTTTAGCTCTGATCACATCCACAAATTTATATTCACAAGTCACTTAATATTAAAGCTGTAGTGATTCATAGTATGTTTCTGAGTGTTGCATACATTTTTGTCATTTATATTGAAAATATAGAGCATTGAGCTTAAATCTTCCTGCATAAGGTTTAAGTGCTGCATCCTGACAGCAACAAAAAGACTCTGGGATGTGCAATAAAGTGGAACCCCGACTTACGAAGACCCCATGTAACGAAAAGTTCAAGTTACGAAGGCACTTAACGGCAATATTTCTGCCCGTGTTACGGCAAAATGCCTGCGTAACGAAATCCGCTAGCTCTGATTGGCTGAGCCCAGAATGCCTACAATACCCACAATATGAAGCGCCTTGAGGCGACTTTTGTTGTGATTTGGCGCTATATAAATAAAATTGAATTGAATTGAATTGAATTGAATGCCTTCCGAATCATTCCCTTGGCTTTCGTACTTGCGCTTCGCTGTTCCACTTGAACGATGTATTGTTGTTGCAGTTAGCAATTAGCCTTTAGCCTATCGTTCACTCAAAAGGCGCGATGGGTGCTTCGACTTACAAAAATTTTCGACTTACGAAAGACCCTCGGGAACGAATTAATTTTGTAAGTCAGGGTTCCACTGTATTTTCATAATGAACTTGTAGAATAGATTTGTCCAAAGAAGCGAGTATGTTGATTTAAATGTTTGTGGCTGAGCATACATGAAAACAATCCACATCACTTTTTAAATCCCTTTGTTTTATCAAATATTGCATCAAAATTATATGGTAAATGGTAAAGGGCCTGCATCTGTATAGCGCTTTACTCAGTCCCTAAGGACCCCAAAGCACTTTACACTACATTCAGTCATTCACCCATTCACACACTGGCAATGGCAAGCTACATTGTAGCCACAGCTGCCCTGGGGCGCACTGACAGAGGCGAGGCTGCCGGACACTGGCGCCACCGGGCCCTCTGACCACCACCAGTAGGCAAACATGGGGTTAGTATCTTGCAGAGGTGGAAAGTAACGAATTACATTTACTTGCGTTACTGTAATTGAGTAGTTTTTTTGTGTATTTGTACTTTTTAAAGTCATTTTTCAAGTCTGTAATTTTACTTTTACTTAAGTATATTTTTTAAAAAGTATTGTAGTTCGCTATGTTTTCAATCACACCCGTTACTGAGTAAATTTAAAAAAAAAACAAAAAAACATTGCGCTTCGGAAATACTGCAGGGAATGATGGGTAGTAGAACAAATTGGCGCTAAGGTCACGTTAAAGATGGAGTCTGACATCGGTGTTACGGATCCAGTGAAAAAAGAAGCCCCGTCGAATTCTGCTGACCCTGAATTCGAAGAAACGGATGTGAACCCCTGGCCGTATTTAAGGGACCATTTCGGCTTCAAGTGCAAGAAAGGCAACAGCTTTATTATGCAGTGTAAGCTGTGTTTGCCCAGAGAGACCGAGTTAGCAGCTTTTAAAAATTCCACATCAAACCTGCGCAAGCATGTAGAGGTAAGTTAAATACAACTCGTACCGTTATGGTAGCAAAAAGGCTGTGTTCAAATTAATCACATTAAGTTAAGACATCTGTGAAGAACAGATAACGTTGGTTGGTACTAGCAACTTGCTGTAATCGGGCACGTTGTTGTCCACGCAACTTACATTTTTTTTAACTGGGTTGGTAAGTTGCCAAAAGAAAATGTGTTTACCTACGTTTTTCCTGTTTGTTAATAATAATAATTTATTTAAAAAATAGTTAAATTAAAGACAGAAGCGGCTACTTTCTTACTTAACCCACATATGTTCACACTGCAGGCAAAAGAATAACAGAGCGCTCACTTACCTTAGATTAGTCAAAGACAGCTGACTTCTGTTACTTGTTAATTAGCACTTGCAACCTCCCGTTAACTAGCCTGTTACTGTCCAATAAAACAAACACGAGGTATATTGGTATAATTTACCAGCGGTAGCTATGTAATGCATTGATGTCTTATTAGGGACGTCAAAAAACTTTCTCTCAAACTTAACACTGGCCTGCCTGCCTCAGCTGCCTTCGAGCGTCTCTTTAGCTGTGCCGGACTACTGTTCACTGCAAAGTGAGCAAGGATGAACTCTACTAACTTTGAAAATCAACTGCTCCTCAAAATTAACAGGAGGTTCAGAGAGTAACACTCTAGGATGGATACAAAGGAACTTTAATCTAGAGGTACAGTAGGGCAGGGCCAAGTTTAAAAAATTAAAAAACATTTTTTATAGCAGCTGCCGTTCAGTTCAGGACTTGTTCTCTTATTTGACAGTTTAGAACACATTCTCATGTGAAAGAATGATATGGTTTTGTATTGAAAACACTGTGATACCTGACAGTTTGGTTGATTGGTTTGGTGACCATTATCCATTTTCATGTATATACTTGCAGTTTAACTGCCACTGCACTTTAATTTGTAAAGTTTTTCTTTTCACTAAAAAAGAACTACTTTGAGATTTATATCCCACTGTCTTTTTTTGCACTACTCAGAAGCGGCTGTCCTCCTGCTGACAGAAAAGTAACTATGTAACTTTTACTCTGAGTACATTTTAAATGAGCTACTTTTTACTTTTACTTGAGTACATTTTTAGACAGCTAATTTTACTTGTACTTGAGTAAAATTTCAGCAAAGTAATAGTACTTTTACTTGAGTAAAATATTTTAGTACTCTTTCCACCTCTGGTATCTTGCCCAAGGATATTTGGCATGCAGCCAGGAGGCAACCTGGGATCGAACCACCGATCTTCTGATTAGTGGCTGACCTGCTCTGCCACCTGAGCTACAGCTATCATTGTCTGAATACAAGAAAAACAAACCTGTTTAAAATGCTGCAGTTTGGATGAGTTACACCTGACCCCCTCAGAATCAGCTCATCTTTCTTCTGCAGTTTAGCATATTTAATCACACTATGTTAAATTACGTTACTTTCATACTATGAGTATTTTCACTTAAAGAACCTCAAAGTATTTGGTCTGCAGGAAACACCGACTATAGACCAAATCTGTTTCTGTTTGTCAGCATGAGCCATCACACAGTTCAGCATCAGTGTGATGAATAAGTCCTCTTTTCATACCAGTTTATATATATATGTATATACATATATATATATATATATATATATATATATATATATATATATATATATATATGTATGTGTGTATATGTATTAAAGTGTCAGGTTAATTTATTATTTGTAAGCTGTGTGATTTCATTTTGTTCTTATCAATATAAAATATCCATAAATGTGAGGACAGTGACTGTTTATGATCACCAAAGATCTGAGATGAGCACTCATGTGTTTGCCGACTGCCAGTTCCTTGGATGCACTGCTGTACTGAGCCTGTCAGTTTCTGGAGTCTTCTACTATTACAAGCATGGTGTCAGAGTGATCTGAAAGTGAAATGAAGAATGTATGAAAAATGCAGGTGTAATATGCAGTTGGTCCATATATACTTGAAATACATATATCCAGATTTTCAATAAATGAAGTTTTTAAATCTGCTTTTGGATCTGCTAACAGTGAAGTTTATTTTTATTTATTTATTTTTTCTATGCCTCTTTGTTTTGAGTTGTAACAGGCTGAGTAAGTTTGAGGGAACTGTGGAGAAGTGACTGTGTGTACAGATGTTTTGGACATATGTGTCTCCTGTAGAAAGACAATGTATGCCTGTAAGTCATTTAATTTTTGTCATGTATATTCCATGTGACCAACCTCAGTGTGGTCATGTTTAAACTCTGGTCTGGCTGTAGATCTGTCCTGCGTGTTTATGTAGTAAATTGCTCTGCCTTCAGTGCTGCAATTTACTACATAAAGCAGACGTAATGCTGAGTGCAGAAAGAGAAAAGACATCAAAAGAGACGATGGGAATGAAACGGTGTAGCCACCAAAGAATCATAAACCAGAAGAAGAAGAAAAGAATTATAATAAATGTACTAAGAAAAAGCAGGTTATGCTGATTAAACCACCAGCTTTAATTATTTTATGCAGACACGTCTATTAGATCAATGAGAAAGGAGAGTGAAAAAAGAAAATGCAGATCAGCCATGGTGTGATGTTTATCAACCGCACAGACACCTCAGGAGCCTCCTTGGATGCTCTTTTTTTGGATCGGGAACAGAACCTTCTGTCCCTCCAGGATCTCTTTAGGAAACTGGTTGTTCACACTGAAGTCCGTTCCTCTCAGCTCCCGGATCTTCACCAGCTCTTTTTGTGTAAAATTTTTTCATTTGGCCACAATCGTCTTGGTCTGCACCCATCTGGTCGTTTACCTCCCAAATGGTGAGCATGATGAAAAGTGATGTTTTTAATCATGTCCTCTGGGAGTTTCAGGTGAGACTGGATAAAATTCAATTTTATTTATGCAGCACCAAAGCACAACAACAGTCACCTCAAGGCGCTTTATATTGTAATGGTAGACCCTACAATAACACATACAGAGAAACACCCAACAATCCTATGAGCCTATATATGAGCCATATGAGAAACCCTATGAGCAAGCACTTTGGCGACAGTGGGAAGGAAAAAAAGAACCAGGCTCAGGGAGGGGCGGGGCCATCTGCTGTGATTGGTTGGGGTGAGAGAAGGAAGACAGGATAAAGACATGGTGTGGAAGAGAGACAGAGATTAATAACAGGTATGATTCAGTGCAGAGAGGTTTGTTAACACATAGTGAGTGAAGAAGAAACACCCAGTAGTGGTGTGCAGATCGATACTGAAATATCGATTCTTCTGATACCAGTAATTTATGTTCTAGTATCGATTCTCATATTAAAATATCGATATTTTAGTACTCTGGGGTAAATTTGTAGTTTCTCCCATTAAAAGGAACACAGTGGAAAGAAACTATATCATTCGGATCGTCTAAATTGGAAGGAACTACTTCCTCTTATGCCTTTCATAGTCATGTGCGAAACACGGCTGTATAACTGTGTCACAGCCCCTGGTGTGCGCACTCACAACAATGGCTGAGTGTAATTGGAGTCATGTGTGGACGTATGTTTTTTACCCCCCTTTATGAATTCTCATGTGCTTCTGCAAACATCTTTTCCACAAAAACCTTTTCTGGCAATGCAGGCACCTGAACGGACTTTCTCCCGTGTGTGACCTCATGTGGGCCTTTAGCTGACCCTAGGCAAACCTCTTCCCACACTCTGAGCAGCTGAACGACCTCTTGCAGTTATTACAGCCCACACCAATAACTGGAACTCCACTAAGCTCAGAGCAGTGCAAAGTCTTGTTGTCAGTACTTGGCTGTAAAAAAAGGTCTGAGTTCCTGGTTTGTTTCAGGTCTAATTCTCTGTTGTCCTCAGTGTGGCTGTGATGAAGCGGTGAGGACTTAACACACTCATGGTTGTTAATCTGATGAAGCCAACTGAATTGTTTGTCACAAATGCTGCAGCTGAACATCATTTCTTCTCTGTGGATCACCATGTTTCATATTTCCCCTTTCTGCACATCTTTTACCACAGCTGACTGGTTTCTCTCCTGTGTGGATCCCCATGTGCACCTTCAGGTTTCCACTTTCTGTAAAACATTTGCCACACACAGAGCACCTGAAGAGTTTCTCCCCCGTCTGGATTGTCAGGTGCTTCTGTCCACTCCATGAAAAACACTTCTTACAAATGAGCATTGGAATGGTCTCTCTCTTGTGTGACATCGCATGTGGGAATCCAGCTGGGCCTTATAGGCAAAAATCTTGCCACACTCTAAGCAGCTGAAAGACTTCTTCAAGTCATGACATCCCAACTCACTAATTTCATGATCAGAAGAAGTCTTGCAATGAGTAAATGGCCTGTATTTGTATAGCGCTTTACTAGTCCCTAAGGACCCCAAAGCGCTTTACACATCCAGTCATCCACCCATTCACACACTGGTGATGGCAGCTACATTGTAGCCACAGCCACCCTGGGGTGCACTGACAGAGGCGAGGCTGCCAGACACTGGCGCCACCGGGCCCTCTGACCACCACCAGTAGGCAACGGGTGAAGTGTCTTGCCCAAGGACACAACGACCGAGACTGTCCAAGCCGGGGCTCGAACCAGCAACCTTCCGATTACAAGGCGAACGCCCAACTCTTGAGCCACGATCGCCTCAGTAGGAAACTGATCTGGGTTCCGGTGATAATACTGGTCTCCCACAGAGTCTCTGACCTCCTCATTCAGGGTGTGGTGAAGCTGTGAGCGCTGAGGCTTCTCTTCATCATCTTCACTCTTTACAGGAACAGAAATGTGTCTCGGGCGAAGAAGCGCTCATCTGTACCGAATGTGGGAAATCGTTTAAGCGCATGGCACACCTGTTAAGGCATAAACGGAGCCACACAGGAGAGAAACCGTTCGGTTGTCCGAAGTGCGACAAAAGATTCGTTCAGAGCGGAAGTCTTAAAAAACACCTTTGGACTCACACGGGCCAGAAACCGTTCAGCTGCTCCGAGTGCGGCCGATGCTTCATGGAGAAGGCGGCGCTGACGAACCACATGACGCTTCACACGGGAGAGAAACCGTTCAGCTGCTCCGAGTGCAGCAAACCCTTCAGCTGCCGCTCGGCCCTGAACGCTCACATGAAAATTCACAGTGGGGAGAAGAACTTCAGCTGCAGTACCTGTCTCAAGACGTTCACCTGGAATTATCAGCTGAACAGACACAAGTGTATCAGTCCGAAACCAGCCCGAAACCGAGTGCTAATGCCTCGGCCTCACAATGACAAAGTAGTTGTGTTTGTACACTTCACCTAGTGATTTCAGCGGCTGAGTTATGAAGTTTACTTCAAACATAATCATGATTTCATGTTTCTTTGATGAATTAGATGCTCAGAGCGTTTTCATTGGTCAACGACTAACTTGAGACAGGAAGAAACTTTTTTCTTTTTTTTTTTTTTACTTGAGTGTCTTTTCAGTGTGTGTTCTTTAAAAATGCTCAGATTCACGTTTAGTTCTGGATTTCTTTTTGGGGGGTTTGTTGGAGGCAAATTTATGAAGTTCAGAAGTAATGAAAACATCCTGATGTCATTAGCATCATCGCTCACTCTCATCAGCTATGGAGGACCACAAGAGCCACGTGTATCGAAACATTACTAAAGTAATTTATTATTTTATCATTTAAAATAAAAACACTATTTTTAAATCAATATTTCAAAATGAGTTATCAATCCATTAATAAATACTTCAAATCGAAAATTTATTTCACCTGTTATTTATTATATATATATATATATATATATATATATATATATATATATATATATATATCTATCTATCTATATCTATCTACAGCCTTTAAACTAGCAATTAAAATGCTGACAGTAAACACATCAGTCCAGATGTTACCACATTACATCACAGAACTGAGACGGGGTGATTAAAGTAATAGCTGTCAGTTCTCTCATTCCTTATATCACTGTGCGCTGCTAAGACTGTAGATTTGATTTGAGTTCATTTATTGTAACATGAGCGCCCAGATTCATTCTCAGCTGGACATAAATGATGATCAAGTTTTATTTTTGACATGATGGCTGTTTATTAATGCAATTTGAAATTTAATACTCAAAAGATGGATGTTTGATGAATTCATCAAGTCCCAGCCTTTGAGTCTATACGGCCTCACATGTGCTGTCGAGCAGCTCTTTCTTAGTCTTTAAGCCCCCACATATTATTGGTAAAGTGACAGTTAGACTAAGGAGGCCATCCAAGAATGAAGCCTCTGATCATATACCCCTGGGACAGTGAGGCACATCTCATATAAACAGTGTTGGGGAGTAACAGAGTACATGTACCGGCGTTACGTATTTAAAATACAAAATATGAGTAACTGTATTCAGTTACAGTTACCATTTAAAAAGGTGGTATTCAGAATACAGTTACTTTGTTGAAATAAATGGATTACACGGCGGTATTTTCCTGTTTCATATGTTCGGCTATGTCCTCTCTATTTTTGGTAATTCCACGCTGGTGGAAACCCAAACAAAACACGCATTAAGAAGCTCTAATGTCTGTGTCTCAGTCTCAGGCCCACGTCACCTCTACTCGCGGCCGCATAATGACGTGAAGAAACGTTGTTTAAAATTATTATTCAAAAAATGATTTAATATGAAGGCAATATGAGCAGAGTGTTACAGCCATAGCTCTATACCCGTTATGTGCACACAAAAGGACAGTGGAAAAGTACGAGCTGTCACGGAGCAGAAACGGGAGCTGGAAGCATGTAAATATAATAATAACCACTGCAGCCAAAAAGAGTGCCTGATGAGCCCAGTTGTAAGCAGTGTTGGGTAAGTTACTTTAAATTAGTAACTTAGTTACATTACTAGTTACTTCTATCAAAAGTAACTCAGTTACTTCAAGTTACTCGTTACTTTCAGAGTAACTTGTTACTAGGGAAAGTAACTTTGGTTTTACTCAGAATTCTCTTGTTAATGTGTTGCTTCCGTAACTGGATACCCAGCAAGATTGCCAGTCTTCTAGCTTGCTTACTTGCCACAAGTGCACTGTGCCACCTACCAATAGAAAGGAAAAAATAATGTGCACATTTCCACGAGAGAAATCCCACACCTGATTCTATCCTAGCCTGCTTTTTACATCCAACACAAAAACTGCAGTCGTGGTGCTTTCGATTGTACTCAGAACTCGGAAATTCTGCCTTCTGAATAGGAAGATGTAGGTAACACCAGACTGCAGATGAGCTGCATACAGAGCTGGACTGGGACAAAAAAATCATCCCGGGCATTTTGACTAGAGACCGGCCGCCATTATAGGAAAAATCATAAAGCCTTTGAATGAAAATAAACACTGTTGTGACAGTGATGTACACTGTTCTGATGGTATATATGTATCAATCTATCAATTGTTTGTTGCAAGACTCAGATAATTATTTTTTTTAAAAGCGAGACATTTTAAATGAGAATAAGAAAGTATTTCCTTGTGCCCCCCTCTCCCTGTTAATGCCCTACCTGCCCCCCTGGCAACACTTTGCTAGACCCGCCCCTGCACAGTTACCAGCTGTCAGCTACTTAGAAAAGGATCCTGGTGTTATTTGTCTCTCAGAAACAGCTCATCACTTCCCTTCAACTCATTCATGTTAACTAAAAGGTAAACCTGTTTCTCCATCACAGCTCTGATGATTCAGTAAGGACATCTCCTGGTTTCATCTTCATGTTTCCCTCTCATCACATAACCAAACCGACATCATGACCAGCAGCTTTACAGCTGTGGCTCCAGCAAACATCAGCTGATACTAGAAATTAATATTAAATAAATTCTAACAACAGCTGATCAAGCTTAAAAGTGCTGCTGTTGTTTAGCGCGACATCCGCTGGTTTCCTCTTTCTGGCGCAAAGTGGGCGATAAATAAACAAGAGAGAAAAGCCGATCAGCTGATCATTGATCAGTTTCATGACTGAAGTAGAAACAGGAGAGGGAGGGTGAGAAGATGAGAGAAGAAGAGGCAGCTGTGCAGCAAAGACACAGAATAACTCCAGCTTTGTGTCTTTTTCATTGTAGCTGAAGTCCGGGACAAACTGTTCCTTTTCACCTCAATACGAAACGCGTTCGCCAATTCGCATACCGCCAGAACAGGAGCACAGAGGATGCAGTCTCCATCGCACTGCACTCTGTCCTCTCACACCTGGACAACAACACCACCTACGCCAGAATGCTGTTTATAGACTTCAGTTCAGCATTCAATACAACCCTCCCCTCACAACTCATCAGGAAACTGACAGACCTGGGCATCAGTTCCCTCATCTGCAAATGGTTACTGGACTTCCTGACCAACCGCCCCCAACATGTCTGGCTGGATAACCGCTGCTCATCTACAATCACGATGAACACCGGTGTACCACAAGGCTGTGTGATGAGCCCTTTCCTCTACTCCCTCTTCACCCACGACTGCAGACCTGCTGATGGTTCCAATACCATCATTAAGTTTGCAGATGACACCACGGTGATTGGCCTCATCAGTGACAACGATGAGGCTGCCTACAGGGAGGAGGTGGATCGTCTGGCTGAGTGGTGCGACACAAACAACCTGCTGCTTAACACCGAGAAGACCAAGGAGCTCATCGTGGACTACAGGAGGAATGCTGACCCACATCCACCCATCCACATTAAGGGGACGGCTGTGGAGCGTGTGAGCAGCTTCAAGTTCCTGGGAGTCCACATCTCCGAGGATCTCACCTGGACGACCAACTGCTCCAAGCTGGTCAAGAAGGCTCACCAGCGCCTCTTCTTCTTGAGGACTCTGAGGAAGAACCACCTGTCCTCAGACATCCTGGTGAACTTCTATCGTTGCACCATCGAGAGCATCCTGACCAACTGTATAACAGTCTGGTACGGGAACTGCTCTGCCTCGGACCGGAAGGCGTTGCAGAGGGTCGTGAAAACTGCCCAGCGCATCGCCGGAGCACCACTTCCTGCCATAAAGGACATCTACAGGAAGCGGTGTCTGAAAAGGGCTGGGAAAATCATCAAAGACCCCAGTCACCCATCACATGGACTCTTCACCCTCCTGCCCTCTGGGAGGCGCTACAGGAGCCTCCGGACTAAGACCACCAGGTACCGGAACAGCTTCTTCCCCAAAGCTGTCAGACTCCTGAACTCTGCCTCCTGACATCTGACCCACGTTAACACATGGACTGAACATACACACACCCACAATGGACAACTGTACCCTCAAACACACAATAATAACATGGACTGAACCACCACTAGCACTTTATATAGCCTCTGTAGAAATTATATCTCACTTATCTTAACTGCACTACTGTATAGCTCTGTGTAAATAATCATTCTGTACATTCGATAATTTTTAATCCTACAACTGTTTATAACCTGCATAGTTCCCATTTCTGTATAACTGTATATCTCAGATTTCTGTAAAGTTATTTATTTCATATTCTGTACAGTTTTTCATATTTATATCCTGTTCATATCCTGTACATAGCTTGTACTCACTACAGCCTGTACATACTTATAGTTATAGAATATTCACAACATACTTCATACCGTGTACATTATAACATACCATAATAGACCCATTTCTGTAATATACTCACATATCTATATTATTGCTAATATATATTGTAATATATCTATATCACTAAAGCACTTCTGGATGGATGCAAACTGCATTTCGTTGCCCTGTACCTGTGCATGTGCAATGACAATAAAGTTGAATTCTATTCTATTCTATTCTAACATAGCACCCACCCAGCTGTATAGAAACTCCGTCATGCTAGCTAGCACGCAGTAACGAAAATAAACTCCACCTAAACTTGGTTCATATCTGACCCAGATGGACTGCAGGTTATAACTTCTTACCTGAAGTTCAGTTCACCTGACACTCTCGGACCGGCGGCCGCTTCGGGTCTCTCCTCTTGACTCCCTTTTCCTTCATCCACCTGCTGGCCTCCACCACTTGCTAATGTTATTGAATCTGTGGAAGCTCCGCGATAGCCACCACACGAAGTAACGAATAACGAGCCCATTTAAATCCCAGTAACGAGTAACGCGTTCCCGGTTTTGGCATAATAACTAGTTACCGTGTTCGTTACCACAATAATAACGTAGTTACTGTAACGCGTTACTTAATAACGCGTTAGTCCCAACACTGGTTGTAAGTAAGCTATTAGGACTCAACTGTATGCTGTGTTCGTGTTTTCCTCTGAAACAATAAGCTCCGTTGGAGCAGTCTTTCAACACCTCTCTCTGTCTCTCGCTAGCAAAGTTGACCCAGACAACAAAGTAAAGCTAGTTTTCAGCTACGAGCCGACAGGAACCCGACGTATTAGCCAGAGGTCCCTTTACTACGGTTCAGAGCCGTGGACCTGTTTTATATACGCGCCGAATAGTTTTCTATACGAGATCTCTGCAAAAAGTGCAGCCTTACCTAATGTCCACCTACTGTTACTCATTTATATTAAGATTTAAACATCTAGTTGTGTTGGTGTGGAGAGTAACCTTCAGTAATAGTAATAAATCACACAGCAATAGTACATTCATGTAGTTGTAAAAAGCATGATAATATAATAGGTAATCCAAAGTATTCAGAATCCGTTACTGTCATTGAGTAACATAACACGTTACAAAATACATTTTGGGGCATGTAATCTGTAGTGGAATACATTTTAAAAGTAACCTTCCCAACACTGCATATAAACAGCTAATAATTTCCTTGGGGGTTATTAAAGTATTGTGATTCTGACACAGATTCATGACTGAAATGCACTTTAAAACTAAACGATTTTAAACTGATAACAAAAATAATAGTGGCTTCCAGTTCTACCCCTCAGCCTCTTAGATGCACCGTTGGTATCAATTGGAAAATCCTACGTTGCCTCATTCTTGAATGTCCACGCCACCTGCTGAGCGGGGAGACAACAATACCTCATCAGCTTTTTATGGCTGAGAGCTAAAAAACATTATGTCATATGGTGGGCAGCTAAGTTTAGACTACCAGGTTTTTGCCTGTGAAACAAGTGAAAAGCGTGACTCCACAGCAGGATGTCTCGTTGCTTCAAGCACATGGCCACGAGTGTCAGACAAAAGCTGACGGCCAAACAATCACATGCTGCAGAAGGCGGACCAGTTGAGACTGAAATCAGAACTGCAAACTGAGATATAATTAATCACCCAGATCCTGGCTTTTGAACATTTTGAACTCATGGAAACCAGCGCCATGCAGAGATGAGCTGTGTTTTCTTGATATACACCAATCAGACACAACTTTATGACCACCTGCCTAATAATCTTAGGCATGGACTCCACTAGATCCCTGAAGGTGAGCTGTAGTATCTGCACCAAGATGTTAGCAACATATCTTTAAGTTCTGTAAGCTGTGAGGCAGGCATGCATGGATCCTGCACATCCCACAGGTACTCGACTGCACTGAGATCAGATGAATTTGGAGGCCAAGTCAACACTTCAAACTCACCGTTGTGCTCCTCAAACCATTCCTGAATCCTTTTTGCTTTGTGGCAGGGTGCACTATCCTGCTTAAGGAGACCACAGCCATTGGGGTGTACCATTTCCATGAAAGGGTGTACATGGTCTGCAACAATGCTGAGGTTGGTGGTACGTGTGTGTAACAATTCCACCAATGCATCCTGATCCCAGGTGTTTCTCAGGTAAGCAATGCACACACCTGGCCATCCATGTGGGGTAAAAGAAAACGTGATTCAGATCAGGCTACCTTCTTCCACTGCTCCATGATCCAGTGACTGGTTTCTCCGGCTGTAACCACAGAGCCACTTTACATCCATTGTTGACCTCCAACTGATGACACGATCAAATGTTAGACTGGCTTCATTAACAGATCAGAAAGTCCTCAGTCTCTCAGCTTCATCTCCACGTATGAGCGTCTTCATCAGCAGCTACGCCTTCCTCCACCTGCCCTCTCTCTCATAGAATAACGTGAATTAGAAACCATCTGTCAGAGCCACAGATAATCATAACTGTTCAAATCAAAATTAGTTTTCCAAAAACGGTTCCAGCAAACGTTCAAAAAAGGGAAGTAAAGCAGCTTTTAAGGTGGAATGTTTTTGTGCATGTTAGTGCATGAGTTCACAACATGAACCAATGAGTCATACTTCAGTGATGACTGAGTTTCAGATGTGAAGCTTTTACTCTTTTGCTTTACTCCAGCAGCTGTTTAGATACAGTCATTAAAAACTGCCCCACCAGTCGTGAGCTTTGCTCAGATGCAGCTTTGCACACCAGCTTCACCGGGCTGCCATATTCTCTTTAGAGAGAAGAGGCTGTCTCCTGAAGTCTTCCCTAACAAGCCACACTTGTTCAGTTTTTTCTAATTGTCCTGCCCTGACCTTTAACATGCAACCTGAGCCGTGTGGAGTCTGAGATGCAGCTCTTGGGTTTTTGCCGTTTCACTGAGCGTTGCGCGGTCTGAGCTCGGGGGGAACTTGCAGTACGTCCACTCCTGGTCACCTGCCCTGAGTGTTTTCCATTTGTGGATAATCTTTCTCACTGCAGAGTTCACACACACCTGAAGCTCTACACCTGCACACTGACTGCTTCCACATACTGATGATCAGTAACACACATGGCTGCTACTTAGTTCCTCTAAAAGCAGTAAAGGCGTGCTCGTGTTTTACCTCACCGCTTATTTGACTTTTTTCCCTTTCAACCTCTTTTGAATTAAGGATATAACAACACCTTGGATCATAGAAGCAACCTGCACAAAGGTCTTTTTTAATCCAAACTAAGGAAGGCAGCATGAATCAGGCACATAAAGCATGAGCCACCAAAAAGCTTTATGTTTCTGGAAATGAGTCTCAGTGATGATGAACACCTTTTGCTGCACCATCAGCCTGCACTCAGTACAGCCCTCTGCTGGCTCCACCTCCCCTCCTCTCCGTCTGCCCTCGACACTGATTAGCAGTCAGGGAGCTCCCAGCTTCTCCATCTCCTCCTCCTGCAGCGTGCGGATGGTGCGGTCCACGTGCCACAGGATGTCGTCCACTGCGGCGCTGAGCCGCTGGCTGATCAGCAGCTTCAGAGCCTCGAGCCTCCACATCCTCACCTGCACAGGACGTGTCTGCTGTGTGATGTTGAACGTCTAACAACCATACACCTACACTTCCGGGTCAGAGTTCAAGTTAAAGGTCTCACCCGGGTGATCATTACAGACATACACGCACATGCCTCGAAGCGCTGGAAAGCTGAGCTGCTAAACTTCATCTGCGCCTCTTCACTGAGCTTTGCTGCTATTTGTAGTTCAAATTAAGTTTTTGTTTTTTGTTGTTTTTTTAATAGTTCTCTGCTTTTATTGTGAAGGGCAGCAGAGTTCCAGCTCACTGGAGCTGAGAAGAAAAGACCAAAGGCTGCCGCAGTTTGCTCCGGATGCTGCTGCTCCTCCTCTTCTTCTTCTTCTTCTTGGTGTTTATTGGCAGTTCACAAACAATGAATTGGTGTGTTACCGCCACCAGGTGGTATGGAGTGTGGACAGGAATGTCACTTAAGGATTAGCTACTACCATACAGATGTGTTTGTTTTAGATAATATGATAATCAATTAAATCTAGTTTTAGTTTTATTCTGTTTAGGTTTTAAATCATTGTCTCGTTTCTTCCTCACACTTCTGGCACTGTAATATAACAAGCTCTATCGTCTCGTCATCTCCACAGTGCTCACATTTTGCATTGCAGTGTTTCCCTACAGTAAATACTGTGCTCTTTAGCCCAGTGCGCCCAAATCTGAGACATGAAAGGATTGTTTTTCTCTCTCCTCCATCCTGCACTTCTCATTTCTGCAGTTTTCATTTGGATTGTATAAAACTGCCGTCCTTTTGTTTCTTTCTCCCGTCGTTTTTGACATCTCTCTTTCTCTTTTAATAGACTTTTTATTTCTGTTTGACTAAAGCTGATACTCCACCCTTTTCTCAGCCGGAAAAGGGTGGAGTGCCCACTCCAGGTCGGGGATGAGTTCCTGCCCCAAGTTTAGGAGTTCAAGTATCTCGGGGTCTTGTTCGCAAGTGACAGGAGAAGGGAGCCAGAGATCGACAGACGGATTGGTGCGGCGGCTGCAGTAATGCGGACGCTGCACTGGTCTGTCGTGGTGAAGAGGGAGCTGAGTGTAAAAGCGAAGCTCTCAATTTACCGGTCGATCTACGTCCCTACCCTCACCTATGGCCACGAGCTGTGGGTAGTGACCGAAAGAACGAGATCGCGGATACAAGCGGCAGAAATGAGCTTCCTCCGAAGGGTGGCTGGCCTGTCCCTTAGAGATAGGGTGAGAAGTTCAGCCATCCGGGAGGGGCTCAGAGTAGAGCCGCTGCTGCTCCACATCGAAAGGAGCCAGCTGAGGTGGTTCGGGCATCTGACAAGGATGCCTCCTGGGCGCCTCTTGGGTGAGGTGTTCCGGGCATGTCCCACTGGGAGGAGGCCCCGGGGCAGACCCAGGACACGCTGGAGAGATTATATCTCTCGGCTGGCCTGGGAACGCCTTGGTGTTCCCCCGGATAAGCTGGAGGAGGTGGCTGGGGAGAGGGAGGTCTGGACTTCTCTGCTTAGGCTGCCGCCCCGAAATGGATGGATGGATGGATAGATGGGTGGGTGGATGGATGGATAAAGCTGATAATGAATTCCACTGATCTTTTTCCAGAGGCCTGCTCTGCAGCCTTATCTGCCATTTCATTTCCTTGAGACCATAATGTGCTGGTACCCATAAAAAGTTCACCATTAGTCCCGTTGTGTTTACTCTCTATGGTGTTGAGTTTCTGATGTCTTGTCTACTTTCTGAGTGGTTGCATTGTAAACGTACTAATAATGAACTGGAATCTGAAGACTGGTCTTAATGGTCTTGTGTCTTCAACTGTCTGGACGGCTGATAATGTCATAACCATTTCTCCTGTGTGTCCTAAATCTATAATTTATCCTTTTCCTTACTTTGATACTAACCTCTGGTAGCTACTCCGACTCTATTAAATATGTTCTTAGATGTATGCGTTTCTGTACTGTATGTGAATTTAAACTCCTCATCCACATTTCTCCTTGAACGGGGATTTAGCAGGTTGCGACGGGAACGGAGCGGTTGCGTCTGGGAAACAAAAAGAGAACAGGGTTAGGAAGGTGGCGGGTGCGGGGTATCCTAGCAGAGGTGGAACTGACTGATAGCGCTTACTGGTGATCGGCGTGAATTTCTCTTTGAGGGAGAGGCGGTGGTAGTCCAGGGGAGTAGTGGAAAGGCTGGCAGACCTGAGTTCCGCTGTGTCCAAGGTGGTGAGTGAGGCTGGAGGGCAGGCAGGTGAGGGTCCTTGTATTCCTTATGAATATGAAGATAATCCAAGGCGAGCTGGGGTTGAGGGTGATGACAACGAAGGTCCAGGAAATCTGAAGCACATGAAACCAAGGTTAACAATGAAAAGGTGGCAAGAGCGTAAAAAGCCGTAGAGTCAATACCAACGTGAGGTCATTGACGAACTGGCGGTGAAGGAGAGTCTGAGAGGACCTTAAGTCCTCAACCTGATTGCCCCGAATCAGTCTCAGGTGTGCAGGACTGCAGCAGGGAGATGGCTCCGCCCAGGGGTGGAGACCAAGGAACTCATGTGCCTGATAGCACTTTCCAGTCGAGTCTCCAGATCCTGACATATTCTCAGTTTTCTGAGTCACAATCCAACCAAAACTCCTCACATCCTTTGCTTCCTACTGCCAGCTCGGTCGAACTGTTTCCTGAGATGATCCGTCACTGATGTAAATTTGCCCAGTAAGTTAGTTGTTAAGTGCCATTTTTCAATGTAATGATGCTCTCTGTTGATGCTGTTCTAACTGCACCTGTACAAAGTCTCGACACTCGGTACTGAATATGATCAAACCTCTGTAAAGTATCTGCTGCTGAACTGTAGTCCTGACTGAAAACTCCAAATAAACAAAAAAGTGTTGCAGCAGTGTTATTCAAAAAAGCAATGTGATATCATGTAGTCACTTCCAGTTAAACCCCTCATGATGTTGAACACTTTCTCACACTTTTTCTGAATGTGTCCGTGTAACCCTCTCATCAAACCAAATAATATGGTTTGTATGACTTTAGCTTAATGACCTTACCGGTTCTTTTTCTTGTGAAAAACATTGCCTTGGTCTTATCCACTGAAAATGTAAAGACCCACTCATGACTTTAAAAATTGCTTCCTGCACCTTTCCAGTAATAAACTCTAAGTTCCTTCCTCTCCTCCACATGATGCCGTCATCTGCATAAAGAGAAACTCCCATTCCACTGTCTATATTATGAAACACAACATTTATCATCAACTCCCTTGTGATGTTCCATTTTCTATCCTTACTATTTGCCTTCTGAAGAGGAAATCCTTCATCCACCTGTACATTCGGCCTGTGATACTCATCGTCCTCATTTTAATTAATAAGCCTTCTCTCTACATAGTATCATGTTGCTTTTTTGAACAACACTGCTGCAACACTTTTTTGCTTATTTGGGGTTTTCTAATTTCAAATTCCAAAACTGCATCCATAGAGTTTCTACCTCTCCTAAACCCGTTTGATATTACAGTATATACCTCTTTTTTTCTCCAGAGGCCCCCAGACCACAAGAGCCCAAAGAGGGCCACCAGAGAGGCAGCTGTGCCACCCTCCTTGAAAGAGCTGAGGAGAGCCCCAGACGAGGGGTCCCCCAGCAGCCACAGTGCAGAAGCCACAGGAGGCTGCGGTGACGTGTGGACTGTGGTGAGGGGAGATGGGCCCCACACCTGGGAGGGCCTGAGATGTTCCCAGAGAGTCTACGACCCAACCTGACACATAGACACAAACGTGCATTCCCACCCTCATGCACACATATACAAACACTCAGCAACTATCTCACTCACAGGAGATATTACCTTTTTCCAAGGGGTGGAGACAAGAAGACCGTCCCCGGTCCCACAGCAGCATCCCAGACCCCGACCAGATGGCCAACTCCTCCTCTCAACCTCCTGCCCCCAACAGCGAACAGAGAACGGGGGTGAGATGATTGCTATACCTGTTTGGACTACAGTGATCCCTTCATGTGAACTGTTGAGTTCACTTACTCTTCTGTATCCCAAACAAACTTTCATCTTCTTACCTGTTACTGCTTCTTTCTCAACCTCCCCCATCAACAATTTCAGTCCAATCATCCAATTCCCTGTCATCATCTTCCTCTACCTCAGTGGCCATTCCACCCACGGCCCACGCTCCCTTTTTCCAGCTAGAACTGGCTGACAACGTGTCACCTATGGCTGCTCCAAGGAAGATGTCCACATTTCAGCAGCTTATCCCTTCCACCAGTGAAGAGCTGCATGTGCGTTTCAGGTCCATATCCAGATATGACAAGGTGATGGAGCTCCAGAGGAAGCTGTTGGATCTGATATCAAAGCTTGAGGAGCAGCAGGTAACAGACGAGTTCGTACTCCTGTCAAAGATAAAGCTGAAGGCTTGCCACACAGGCTGCTCACAGGAGGCGACCCACTGAGTCCACAGGTCTGAACTTCCAGACTTCTCTCATGTCTCTGTGCATCTCTGCCCTCTGACCTGCTCCTCAAACATCTGTGCTGCTTTTTGAGCCTCTAATAAGGTAAATGTCAAAACTAAAGTAACAGGAAACACTTTAGTTTGGACTGAAACTGAAGATTTATCAGGGTAAGTAATCCTGCCTCACTGAGGGACAGCTTTAGAAAGCAAGAAGCTGAAGCTGAAATCACAAAAGTATACTGATCAGCAGGTAAGTGCTGACAAGGTGCTAATTAGTAAACACAGTTTCTTTACTCATTCAGTGCTTCAAAGAGCCAGAACAAGAAGCTCTGTGTGACGTCGGCATCTGAGTGCAATCCCAAAAACATTAAATTAGAGGGTCACACAGCAGATGAGCTGGTGAGGGAGCATGTTGTTAACTAACAAAACCCACCTAACAAGTCTGGATGCATGTTCAATCATCCAGGTAGGTAAATCCCAGAGGTTGATTCTGTTCATCTGGACGTCTTCAGTGGGAGAAACGTTTCATTGTCATCATCAGGTGGCTTCTTCAGCTGACTGCAGGTTTCCAATTAAATAAACAGGACATTTACACAATGACTGAAACCAGCACCACTGACTAACAATGGGCTGTGAGGTCAATTTATGATCATTAATATGCAAATTGTCACGACCATTGATCAACAACCATGAGTCCCATTCACAGAGAGTCGGGGAATGGCTGCAATCACAGCATTGTAAGGAATTTAAATTGCAGAAATGTGAAAAGGAACAACAAAAAGACTCATTTTGATAACTATAATTCAGACATGACAACAGCACACTAACACAATCTATTCCCACAGCAGGACAGCATATCTGGAGGTAAACTAGGGCTTCTCATCTCTGGACAGTCTTAGTTCCACGTTTACGTTAATAACCTCATTGTCCTGTAGTGTCCTATTCAATTCAATTCAATTCAATTTTATTTATATAGCGCGAAATCACAACAAAAGTCGCCTCAAGGCGCTTCATAGATACAGAGAAAAACCCAACAATCATATGACCCCCTATGAGCAAGCACTTTGGCGACAGTGGGAAGGAAAAACTCGCTTTTAACAGGAAGAAACCTCCGGCAGAACCAGGCTCAGGGAGGGGCGGGGCCATCTGCTGTGATTGGTTGGAGTGAGAGAAGGAAGACAGGATAAAGACATGCTGTGGAAGAGAGACAGAGGTTAATAACAGATATGATTCAATGCAGAGAGGTCTGTTAATACATAGTGAGTGAGAAAGGTGACTGGAAAGGAAAAACTCAATGCATCATGGGAATCCCCCGGCAGCCTACGTCTATTGCAGCATAACTAAGGGAGGATTCAGGGTCACCTGGTCCAGCCCTAACTATATGCTTTAGCAAAAAGGAAAGTTTGAAGCTTAATCTTGAAAGTAGAGATAGTGTCTGTCTCCTGAATCCAAACTGGAAGCTGGTTCCACAGAAGAGGGGCCTGAAAACTGAAGGCTCTGCCTCCCATTCTACTTTTAAATACTCTAGGAACAACAAGTAGGCCTGCAGAGCGAGAGCGAAGTGCTCTAATAGGGTGATATGGTACTACAAGGTCATTAAGATAAGATGGGGCCTGATTATTTAAGACCTTGTATGTGAGGAGCAGGATTTTGAATTCAATTCTGGACTTAACAGGAAGCCAATGAAGGGAAGCCAAAACAGGAGAAATATGCTCTCTCCTTCTAGTCCCTGTGAGGACTCTTGCTGCAGCATTTTGGATTAGCTGAAGGCTTTTCAGTGAGTTTTTTGGACATCCTGATAATAATGAATTACAGTCGTCCAGCCTGGAAGTAATAAATGCATGAACTAGTTTTTCAGCGTCACTCTGAGACAGGATATTTCTAACTTTAGAGATGTTGCGCAAATGGAAGAAAGCAGTCTTACATATTTGTTTAATATGTGCGTTGAAGGACATGTCCTGGTCAAAAATGACTCCGAGGTTCCTCACAGCGTTACTGGAGGCCAAGGTAATGCCATCCAGAGTATGAATCTGGTTAGATACCATATTTCTAAGATTTTCAGGGCCGAGTACAATAACCTCAGTTTGATCTGAATTAAGAAGCAGAAAGTTAGCAGCCATCCAGGTCTTTATGTCTTTAAGACATTCCTGCAGTTTAACTAATTGGTGTGTGTTTTCTGGCTTCATGGACAGATAGAGCTGGGTGTCATCGGCATAGCAGTGAAAATGTATGCTATGTCTTCTAATGATGCTGCCTAAGGGAAGCATGTATAATGTAAACAGAATTGGTCCTAGCACTGAACCCTGTGGAACTCCATAATTAACCTCAGTGTGTGAAGAGGACTCTCCATTTACATGCACAAATTGGAGTCTATTAGATAGATATGATACAAACCACTGCAGTGCAGTACCTGTAATACCTACAGCATGTTCTAATCGCTCTAATAGGATATTATGGTCAACAGTATCGAACGCTGCACTGAGGTCTAGCAGGACAAGCACAGAGATGAGTCCACTGTCAGAGGCCATAAGAAGATCATTTGTAACCTTCACTAAAGCTGTTTCTGTGCTGTGATGAGCTCTGAAACCTGACTGAAACTCTTCAAATAAACCATTCCTCTGCAGATGATCTGTTAGCTGTTTGACAACTACTCTTTCAAGGATTTTTGATATGAAAGGAAGGTTGGAGATTGGCTTATAATTAGCTAAGACTGCTGGGTCTAGAGATGCTTTTTGAGTAAAGGTTTAACTACAGCCAGCTTGAAGGCCTGTGGTACATAGCTGATTATTAGAGATAGGTTGATCATATTTAAGATTGAAGAATTAATTAATGGCAGGACTTCTTTGAGCAGTTTTGTAGGAATGGGGTCTAAAAGACACGTTGATGGTTTGGAGGAAGTAATTATTGAAGTTAACTCAGAAAGATCAATTGGAGAAAAAGAGTCTAACTTAACATCAATGGTACTAAGAGTAGCTGTAGATAATATTACATCTGTGGGATGATTACTGGTAATTTTTTCTCTAATGATAAAAATTTTATTTGTGAAGAAGTTCATGAAGTCATTACTAGTTAACGTTAAAGGGATGGTTGGCTCAACAGAGCTCTGACTGTTTGTCAGCCTGGCTACAGTGCTGAAGAGAAACCTGGGGTTGTTCTTATTTTCTTCAATCAGTGATGAATAGTAAGATGTTCTGGCTTTGCGGAGGGCTTTCTTATAAAGCAGAAAACTATTTCTCCAGGCTAAATGATGATCCTCTAAATTTGTGACACGCCATTTCCTCTCCAGATTACGAGTCATCTGCTTTAGGGTACGTGTTTGAGAATTATACCACGGAGTCAGGTACTTCTGATTAGAGACCTTAGTTTTCACAGGAGCTACAGTATCCAGAGTCGTACGTAGTGAGGAGGTGAAATTATTAACAAGATAATCGACCTCTGTTGGGGTAGCGTTCAGATAGCTGCTCTGCTCTGTGTTGGTACAAGGCATTGAAGATGATAACAGTGGGTGGATTATATTCTTAAACTTAGTTACAGCGCTTTCAGAAAGACATCTGCTGTGATAAAGTCTACTCTCCACTGCTGTGTAATCAATTATTGTAAATGTAAATGTTATCAGGAAATGATCAGACAGGAGAGGGTTTTCAGGAAACACTGTTAAATGTTCAGTTTCTATGTCATATGGTAAAACAAGATCTAGAGTGTGATTAAAGTGGTGGGTGGGTTCTTTTACATTTTGAGAGAAGCCAATTGAGTCTAATAACAGACTAAATGCCATGTTGAGGCTGTCATTTTTAGCATCTACATGGATGTTAAAATCACCCACAATAATTATTTTATTTGAGCTCAGAACTAGATTAGATATAAAGTCTGAGAAATCAGACAGAAACTCTGTGTAAGGCCCAGGTGGACGATAGATGATAACAAGTAAGACTGGTTTCTGAGTTTCACAGCTGGGGTGGACAATGTTAAGCATCAGGCTTTCAAATGAATTAAAAGTCTGTCTTGGTCTTTCATTAATTAATAGGCTGGTGTGAAAAATTGCTGCCACACCGCCCCCTCGGCCTGTGCTTCGAGGTTTCTGGTAGTTAGAATGACTCGGAGGTGTTGATTCATTTAAACTAACATAATCATTCTGCTGCAACCAGGTTTCTGTAAGGCAGAGTAAATCAATTTGTTGATCAATTATTAAGTCATGTACTAACAGAGACTTGGAGGAGAGAGACCTAATATTTAATAATCCACATTTCACTGTTTTACTCTTTGGTTCAGATGTGGATACTGTATTGTTCTTTCTTTGTAATTGTTTATGTTTAAGTTGTTTGTTGCTGGTTTTTAGTTTGTTTTTTGTCTTTTTGGAAGCTAACACAGTCTCTATGGAGATGGGTTATTGGGGGGGTAGCAGGAGGAGAGAAGCTGCAGAGAGGCATGTAAGACTGCAACTCTGCTTCCTGGTCCCAACTCTGGATAGTCATATTTTGGGGGGTTTAATAAATTTGTCCATATTTCTAGAAATGAGAGCTGCTCCATCCAAAGTGGGATGGATGCCGTCTCTCCTAACAAGACCAGGTTTCCTCCAGAAGGTTTGCCAATTATCTATGAAGCCCACATCGTTTCTGGGACACCACTCAGACAGCCAGCAATTTAAGGAGAACATGCGGCTAAACATGTCACTCCTGGTCTGATTGGGGAGGGGACCAGAGAAAACTACAGAGTCCGACATTGTTTCAGCAAAGTTGCACATCGATTCAATATTGATTTTAGTGACCTCCGATTGGCGTAACCGGGTGTCATTACTGCCAACGTGAATTATGATTTTACTGAATTTACGTTTACCCTTAGCCAGCAGTTTTAAATTCCCTTCAATGTCGCCTGCTCTGGCCCCTGGAAGACAATTGACTATGGTTGCCGGTGTCTCTAGCTTCACATGTCTGAGAACAGAATCACCAATTACCAGAGTTTGACCCCCGGCGGGTGTGTCACCGAGTGGGGAAAAACGGTTAGACACATGAACGGGTTGGTGGTGTACCTGGGGCTTCTGTTTAGGACTATGCTTCCTCCTCACCGTGACCCAGCCGCCCTCTTTCCCCAGCTGCTTGGGGTCTGCCGGGGAACAGCTAGCGGGGCCTACGCTATCTTCGGCTGCACCAGCTACAGGGGCCTGGCTAGCTACGGGTGAATGAAGGGTGCGAAGCCGAGTCTCCAATTCAGTAATCCTGGCCTCCAGAGCTGCAAATATGCTACATTTGTTACAGATATCATTACTGCTAAAGGAGGCCGAGGAGTAACTAAACATCTGACACAATGAGCAAGAAAGTGCAGGAGGGACAGGTGAAGTAGCCATGGTGCTAACGAGTCGGCTACGAGCTAAGCTAAGCTAGCGAAACAGTACAGAGACAGTGAGTGAATACTTTGGCTATAAATTAGGTAGTGAGTACACAGAAAGTGTGCTTCGGCTGAAGCACGTGAAGATTATACTATGAAAGAAGAATGTATTTAAAAGTTGTTAATTAAATTGCTAAGCAAATAAGCTACTCAGAAACACCACTGTGTTTGAGCAGGAACAGGAAGTGATACTCTACCGCAGAGCGAGCGAACACCAAGTGACGATGGGACTGCACTCAGACTACTCTCAGTCCTTTTCCACTGTTTCCTGTTTTGTATAAACTGCACTCTTCTGTTTGCTATTTATTCCTGATGTCTTTAGAATTTATATATATTTTTACTCTGCACAGTTGGTGTGGAGCACCTGTAATGTCACTGTGCATGTACAATGAGAATGACAATAAAGGGCTATTCTATTATTATTCATTTCATTTTCTGTGCCATTTACTGACTAAATAGTGGAAAGCATATGAGCCCATTTTAATGAAACAGAGCACAAATAATCTATGGTAGCAACATTATGAGCAGTGCCTGCTCACCATTTAAGATTTCAATTTAAAGTGCCAAACAACTACTATAATCAGCCCATAATAACAAAAACAGCATCTAAGCGCTGCAGCAGAGCTTTACTCAGTTTAATGAGATGTTGTAAAACAGCCACTTGAGGTCAGTGTTGTTCTAAGTTAAGTCCAAGTTTTCTCTCATGTGGCTGTGTCCTGAAACTGAGGTCAACGCGTGCCAGTCCTCGGTGACCTCAGTGAAGAGGTGCCATATGCTGCTTCAGCTTCACAGGAGCCTGGAGCAAGATTACAACATGATCCAAAGCAGTGACGCTCATGAAGGAGGGATGTCTCCCTGCAGCCTGGAGCAACATCAGTGTTTCTCTGTAAGGAAACAGAGTAATAAGAAACTTTAACATAAAAGAAGAATCCAGAAAGCTGCTGGGCTAAAACACCAAATGGTTCAGGTTGATGTTAGAAAGAAGATTTCCAGTCAAATCTTTGACACTTTGTTTGCATAACTCTGAGTATGATGAGAACGACTCTGGCACCTGATTACAGGTATGTCGCGTTGGTTTGTTGTTTATATCCAAAGCACCTCACAAAGTTTCATTAATTTCATTGTTGAAATGTAATTTAATTTCTATTTGATGATCCTACTCTCTGCTCCATCGAGGCTGGTAGAATCGTCTCATTTTAAGTTAGACAGCTGTTTGTTTTTTTGTCCAGAATGACGCATCTACAGGATGTAAGGCCGAGAACTTCAGAGACTTGAACCAACAAAATTTAAAATGCTTTGCATCCTTTTCCTTTCTTGACAAAATATTTTAAATTGTCACTTAGTTGTCAATACGTCACATAAATTGTCATAATTTTAAAAAGATTTGCTTACATGTTTCTCAATAAAACAACTTTATTATTCCATAGGCAGTTTTTCCTTTAGCTGCTACCTGATAGTAGAAGAAATCATTTCTACTTTGATCAGAACCACAGGTAAAAAATGAAATTCTCGCTGTCTTATTTCTGCTGAAACTGAAGGATTCACACTGTGTCCTGCGTTTGTTTTTCTGGCATCGCTGGTGAATGACAAATCTAAAATACTCTTAAAGCGTACAGAAACGTACGTGACTACTTTAGACTCAGGTGGGTGTGTTGATCTAATATTTTGTCAGGGAAATTTTTTTCTCCTCCCACATGGAAAATTGGTTAGAGTAGATACAAAGTGTCACAGAAGCTGGAAACATGCATACACTCGTCATGGGCATGAATGTCGAGGACATTTTTAATATTTTCTTTGAACTGTTCTTGTTCTGGTGGAATCACAGACCTCTGATGACTTTAAGAAACAATTACTGAATGCATGAGTTTGAATTTATTTTGGATTTTCTCTCATTCACATAGGCTCAAATATGTACATATACTCACTTAAATCTTTAATAAGTGATGCTGAAGGTTCTACAATATTCACTTGGTCAAGACCTGTTCACTTCTTGGTGATGATCATGATTGAGTGCAGCTGGTAGCTTCTCTTTGTCTGGCCGCTCTCATTACACTGACCAATACTCAGAGCAGTGCACATGTCTGTCTGCACTATCAGCATCAAACACTACAGTGGAGCAAGTTTACACTGAAACACGAAGCACCTGCTCCAACATTGGCACCTCAAGCTCAACTAAAACTTGTAGCTGCCCACACCGACAGGCCAAACGCCCCGTGGAGGAGACAACCACTGAGCCAGTTCACAGAAAACTTTCTTCCAGTTGTCACAACGGACACAGCTGGTTGATCCAACGCGACAAGTGTCCAAAACACACATCACACATCCAGACTTGCGTTCTGCGTCTGGCTACGGGACATTGAATCAAATATTAGCAGGCGTGCATGTTTATATCTGAGCCTGTGTGCATATTTTTGATTGTTAAAATCCAAAATTCAAATTCAAAACAGGTCAAAGAGAGGATCAAAGGCACAACATGACCATGATGACTGTATGTAACCATAACTGTGCTGCATTATTTACAACAGAGGTTGAGTACAACAGGTTTGTGGTTGTGGTAAAGCATGTCCGGCTGTAAATTCCTGTGGTGCTCAGAGACTTGTGTAATATTTTGGGATGTTTTTGTGGCACTGCACCACAGACTTTGTGGTACTGTTACCAAATATTCGGCAACTGTAGCTCAAAGCAGTTCAAATCCTACAATCAGCATAACAAAGCAGATCCGTTGAAGGGGGCGTGTGTGTAGACGGAGCACCTAAAGTGCTTTAAAGCGTTGTAGCAAGATTAGGAAACTGCTTCACCGGCAATCATCAGCTCACTGCTTCAAAATAAAGAATAACTTTCAAAATGCTGTAAATCGATTGCTTATTTCATGCCTGTGTCTTACATACAATGGCAGCCTATAGCTATGGACAGTCCATAATCACTTCACTGTCCTGAGAAGACTGAGAGCTCTTCAGCTTGGTGAGGTAGCTGACTGGCTGTGCCCCGGGGACAGAGGAATCACTGACCCGTAGCCAGTTTTCCTCCAGCATCAGTGAACCCCACATATTATCATCCGAGTGAGTCATCAGTGGCACTTCAGCACGGCCGAGGTTCTTCATGCCAGTCTTCTTATTTTTAATCCCCCGGTGAGCCTTGTTTGAGCTGTCGCCTCCCCCCTTCTTCTTACTCTCTTGCGTTACATCCTCCCGTGTGTGCTTCCATCACGTTCTGGTGAAATATTTGGAGGTCTGCCAGCAGCGTTACTCTGCCGTCGTGTGCAAAAATGGCAAGTGCATGTGGGCGCCCACTGAAAATGTTTGTGCGCGCAGATTCAAAGGTGTGCGCGTGTGTGTTCGCAGCATTTTTCTTTTCTCACACATGTGAATTCAATTGATGGCTTAAGGCTGGAATCACTGAGAAGTGTGCCTTTGTATATATCTGTGTGTCTGGACAAATGCATGAATGGACAGCTGGGTTCACTGCTTTTAGGGCCTTGTTTGTGTGCCCATGTGTGAACAAGCAGGAGTGAATGTGTTGAAAAGAGTGAATGAAGACAAACAGAGAAACAGAGGTATTGGATGGGTGTTGTCTTACAAGCAACAACAGCACATTGCAGAAAGAGGCATTTTCAACCAATTTATTAATCCTTTTAGGCAATGTTCCCTGTTCAGAAATGCAAATTGAATCAATCTGAGTCTGACTTTTAAGACTTTCAAGTGGGATTTAATTAGAAGCCGAGGCGCACAGTTTTAATGAGAGAGGGGGTGGAGAGAAAGATAGACAGAGAAGGAGAGAAAGGGGAGAAGGAAGTGAGGGAGGGAGGGGGAGTCGGTGTTTTAATGCTAGTCCTGTGGGATTGGGGTGAAGGACACAAAAACCCAGCGCTGACGGCTTTCTTAAAAAGAGGAATTCTGTCGTTCCATTGGGCCTTCCGTCCGTCAGTCTTCGTCGTCCTTCACCTTCGACTTGGCTGTTTACGCCCAGGGAGGGGTCCGTACTTCGGGGTCTGTGTGGTGACAGTAAACAACCCCCAATCCAGTCCAAACCCACACAAAGCCCTCAGCAGGCGAACAAATCACCCACTTCAGCTGTGGTTCTGCCATCTCTGAATTCTTTGTCTTTTTGTGCTGCTGTTATTTACTCCAATACTATTTCTCTTTCCTCCTCCTCCTCCAATTCCCCCTCATCATCCTCCCATCATTTTCCAAGCCCTAAGCTGACTGAGCCTCCCAAAGCCATCGGGTCTGATTGTCTGATCTTGAGGCATCGAGTCCGCTGGCTGAAATGAAAAATGAGGATCCCGCTCAGCCCCTCTTTTTATTTTGTTTTCTTGCCCTCTTTCATTCATTTTTCCTCGCTCCCCCTTTTTCTTTTCCCACCTCTCTTTCACACTCCATCTCCCTCCTTCTCACACAAACCCACATAGCTCTATGTTGGCTCTTTCACTCGTGTTTCGTCACCTTTTGTGGCCTTCCCCACACCTGCCAATCTCACCCCGTTCCTCCTCTCCTTCCTGTTCATGTGCTCCTCCTCAATGGCTGACTGTTAGTTACACTGTTACAGGAATATGTGAAGGAGAACAAGCAGAAGGAAATATTATTGGGTGAAGCTTTACATCACAGCCTGTGAGACACAGCGGTGATCTACAAAATGTTTTATACCAAACTTCAAGATTTAAGT
Source organism: Perissodus microlepis (assembly GCF_051167445.1). Taxonomy (NCBI): domain Eukaryota; kingdom Metazoa; phylum Chordata; class Actinopteri; order Cichliformes; family Cichlidae; genus Perissodus; species Perissodus microlepis. The sequence goes on from NC_140481.1 coordinate 874,199, forward strand.
GGAGAGATACAGGAGTGCAACAAATTTGTGTTGATGACAAACCGTGAGCACAACTACACTGAGAGTTAGCAAAGTGTGTTATGTTGCTGTCGTTCATTTCAAAATAATGTTTTTATGAAATAGTAAAAACGTGTCACTTTAAACATTTGATGTTTTCCTGTGTTTTATGAATAATGTATCATATTCTGAGCATTATCTTATTACCGTTTTATGATTTTCAAATCGTCTTGTTCTTCTTGTGCATTTCACACAGTATTCAAACCATCACAACTTTTTGGAAATTGAGGTTGTATTTTGTTTTCCCTTCTAAATATCAGCTGAATTATATCCTGACTAAATCCAAACCTAATCTCCCTTCTAGTTTCCTCTGATGTTGCGCTGTAAATAGCAGTAATGTGACTCACTGTGGGTGGACATTACTCTGCTGCTTTGATTTCACCGGGCTAAGACTTGGTGAGGATGGTGATCCATCACCGGAGAGACAGCTGGTTCATAACTATTTGTTGAGGGGAGCAGAGGACGTGGTGACTAGCTACAAGACATCCTGGATAAACCTGCAGTGCTATGAGTCGCATGTCTGAGGGAACAAGTGAGTAACAGACAGTTGGGGTATATTTAAATTATAAAACCAAATATTTATTCAGCATTTTTACATCTGCACTCTTTGGAAATTGTATGGGTCCAAAACATTCACTATACAACTATTATATATATTGTATATACAACTATTCAGTTTTTTTTTTATATAGACATGGAATCACTGTTCAGTCACCACGGCTCTCTAATGTTAGAGACATTAATACAGGTTTTAGTGGTTGTCCCTGATAATGGTGCATATAAAAACAGTCGGACTTAACTTTAGTATTTTTATTATTATTATTATTAATCCTTTATTTATCCAGGTAAAAAATCTCATTGAGATTAAAAATCTCATTTCCAAGAGAGACCTGGCATCATGGCAACAAAAGTCTCATACCACATAGGTATATAACATTTAAAACGAATACAATATCCCATACCAACATGTGTAAAATATACAATAACAGATCAAATTAAGAGTACATTAAAAACAATCACACTGAGTAAAAGAGCTGTTCTCTCGTTCCTTTAAGACAGACTTAAACTCTCCCAAGGTAACCAGTTCTGATAATTTCAGTTCCTTCTGCAGATTATTCCAGGAAGCAGGGGCAGCGTATTTAAAAGCCTTTTCCCCCAATTCTGTTCTGATTTTTGGGACAATCAATTGTATGATTTTGTTCGAACGAAGGCTGTATTGGTTGTGGTTTTTACACATATAAACACATAAATAAGATGGAACCAGCCCAAGGAGAGATTTATAGATAAAGATCAACCAATGGGAGAGTCTGCGAATATGCAAAGATGGACATTTAGCAGCAGCATACAAAGAACAATGATGTACACGATTTCCATAGCCAGTAATAAAACGTAAAGCACAATGGTACACAGTATCCAACCTCTTTAGGTAGTGGGCAGGTGCATTCATAAAAAGCAGGTCACCATAATGATGTATGATGTTGTAGGATGGACAGACTGGGAGCTGAGTAAGAGGCGGCTGACAGTGTTGTGTGAGCCTGCAGAAAGCATCGGCCCCGTCCTGGGTTGGTAGTAAGGTGACCCAGGCCGGTGAAGCTGCCAGGTGTCAGTGTGGTAGATGGGTTGTGGTGTGTAAGGCGCAAGCTGATAGAGTGTGTGAGGTCCAGTCTATTGCTGCCATTAATAACCTAGATAGGCCTGCCAGCACCTTGGAGCCCCACTCCCATACATAACCCTCAGAGCAGCCAGTAGAGCCTCCACAACGGCCTCCAAGGAGGCAAGTATACGCAAGTCGACAAACTCCTCTGACTGCTGACGTTAACACGACAGAGAGGAAGAGTTGGACACCTGGTTTAAAAAATGTCTCAACAGCAATTCAAGAGGTTATGGTCTCAGAAATGACATTTTTACAAAGTTTTCCTTCCCATCACTGAGCCCATTCACCCGAGACGGACGAAAGAAGGAAAAAATGAAGATATTTCAGTGTCATAAAGTAATGCTTTGTTCAGTGTGGGCACACCTCTGTGGTGAGAGGGACTTTTAAAAATCACAATTCACTGCAACATGGTGTGTCATTTCTGAGTGTCTTGACAGTTAGATCCCATCGTACACATCGACGCTGAGTGTGGGTATCCTTGTTGAATGAGTCACCCTTTGATGGACATCCAGGAAGGTGCACGGACAAAGAGCTTCTTCATCGTGCCACAATACCTACTGATTGTACAAAACAGACTCTTGTCTCAGTCATCACAGCTTTTTTTTGTAGCTTTGTTTTATTTAACACTCAGAAGTCATGTTGGGATGGTAAAATGGGACGTGCCTAGTTTATGGCAAATGTAAGGACAATGAGCAAGAGTAAAAGGGACAGGAGGGCAGCAACGTGCACTCGTGGGTCCACTCAGACAGCGATGGAGGGATAAAGTTAAAGATGGATCGGAGAGAAGAGGCGAGAGGCTTTAATGAATTAATGACTGTTCTCACAACTAGATGCCTCCTAGCTGCAGCCAATGAAATAATAAATAAACACATGAATAAGTGAAGAGGCCGGGATGAGACAGCACTCTGGAGGGGAAGAAGACGGAGGATAGGAGTGGGTGAGCTGGGGGGGCTGGTAAGGCAGATAGGCACACTGTGAGCTTCTCTGGTGATTCGCTACAACATCAAGCAGCTGGAGGTTACTGAAAAATTTAGCAAAGAGCGGGGAGCCAGTGAATGCTAATAGAGCAATTCCCCCACCCCACCAACTCGCTCCAGCACACTCAGACCACCTTCAGTCTCCGGTGACCTTGCTCGATGGCGAGATGGAGCAGCCACTGTGCATGCTAATGAGGCGGCGGCTACAGGCTTTGCAGGGTTGCCAGACGCTACGGGGCACCAAAAGGGCAAGTAGGGGCATCCAAATGACATGTTAGCATGCTCGGAGCCTGGACAGAGACGGGCAGGGTGCCACTCACTCAGGCCACAGAGGTCCATCAGATTATATTAGGGAGAAAAACTTTAACAAGAAGCATGTTAATGAGGGGTGCTGGACTTGAATACAGGTTCCAAAAGTGGCTCAAATAATAATGATAATTGCTATTATAGATAATGATACAAACAATGTAGAGAATTATAAGACAGCTACATGCTATACCATATAGTGCGAGTGTTTTGTGACTGTGAGTGTATAGAAACTGTAACCCTAATGTATCCATCTAACTGTGAAGATAATCAAATAAAACCAAACAGTTACAGCTCTAAGAGTGTGAAGGTGAGCTTTCCATCTGACCTGTTTACCTTCTGTGCCTGCAATACAGTCGTTTAACCATAAACTTGTGTTTGAGTCCCCAGATGAGCCTTAACAGAACTTAACAATGAGTAAGACCACCAGGCAAATACACCAGTTATTTAGAGCATTATCTGACAAAAACAATTGTTTAAGATTAATTTTGGTTTTATTAAAGATTTTGATGATTTCAGCACAGACTGTAAACTTCAAATGCATATAAAGTAATAAACAAGGCTACAGGAAAATAAATACATAAACAATATAATTATTACAGAAGATGAATGTTATGAAAAGTGAAACATTTATTTTGGATACTGCTTGGTATTAGTTGGGTTAAAATCCTGAAGAGATAAAAACAATTACTGTGTCTGAATATTAGCACTGACCTTACAAGAGTCAGAGTTTATCGTCCACGTCTGTCCAAATCAAACCTGCAGGATGCTCAGCCACACTTCTCCACTTCAGTCTACACCCTTCACCTCCCCAGCCGTCCTGTGCAGGCCTTAAACCCATTTGTTCTCTGGATTTCACTCTTTATTTACTCACATTAGTTCACTGCTCAAGCAGCCAGCAACCCGCCCGGTTCTCCAGGCATTTGTTCACACATTCCCAGCTCCGGCTAAAAATCCCATCCCAGCAGAAACTATTCATCTTTTATCCAACTACAGTCTCTATGTATTTATTCATCAATTACAGCTAACTACCGTGTGTTATCACAGCCTTCAGGTTGCAAATGTGTGTAAACAATTGTGTTGCTAGGCAGCATGCCAGAGGAGTGGTTTTACATTCAAAGTGACACCCTCTGCCTGTACCCTACAAATATGGCCGTTTGGTCCAGTATCTAGAAGTTGGCCACAGAGGTTGTCAGCTTAGCTACGATCCTCTCTTTCAGGTCAGCTGCTTGTGTATTCAACACCTTCATTCAACATCCTGTAAGCCAGCATTTTCTAGTCGATGGTAGGAATTGTTTGTCAGTTGCTTCTCTGTCAGTGGTACATCCCATTCAGGGTGTTGGTCATCCATGATGATTTTTCTTCCTGTTCCACATCACCATCTGTCTTCAGGTGCCTGAGGCATTCTTGGAGAAGCTCACTTCCATCTTCCTCATGTATTCACTGATTCATGTTTCATCCTGGATTGCAGCTCTAACCCTCACCTTCCTTCTTTCCATTGCTCATAAACCCTCCAGCTGTTGGACTTTGGATGGAGACCTCGAAGCATTGTGAGGAGTTTTGACATAAGTGGACTCAATCTCCTCCTGCAGCCAGCTTATTATTTTGGCTGGTTATCTGGTAACTGGTACGGCATCTATATGGTATGAAGGTTCGGATGTTATTCTTACAATTCATTGGGTGTTCTAGCCTCTGTCTTACTCTCTGGAAGTATTTGGCTGTGGCTGACCTTCATGCATCTTTATTGTGGTTGGCCTGTGGGATACCCAGGTAATCGTAGCTGGCCTGTATATCTGCTGTTATGCCCTCTGGTACCTCCACTACTTCAGTCTGGATCAACTTCAATCTCTTTGCAAGCAGCCATACATCCTAATATCTACAGTACGTTCTGGTGAGGTGGATCAGTAACTCTTTACTGTAAGTGACATTTGTTTGAATATATCATCAAACACACACACACACACACACACACATATATATATATACATATATAATAAAAATATGGTACCAGTCAAAGGATTGCACACATCTTCTCATTTAATGTTTTTTCTTTATTTTTACTATTTTCCACATTATGGACACAAACAGAAGACATGGAATTATGTACGGATCTGGTGTCAAGCCGGCACTGCTGGCTGACTTCTGGCATGGTAAGCTGTATGTCATCCAGTTATGGGCCAGATGTAGATGACACTATTTATGTGATGGCATGCCACATCTGGCCCGATTATGGTTTGGTATGTGGCCCAGGCTCATAGAAAACAGGTCTGGCCCGGATCCGGCTTCAAGCTGGCACTTCTGACAGACTGGTGTCATGGCAGGGTGTCTGTCAACCAGATGTGGGCCAGGTCTGGCAATGATGGCACTATTTATGTTCCTATTTTCTTATTTTAGTTAGAAGACCAACGTTGGTGGCCAACGTTTCAAATGCAGGTTTGACAGGTTTGTGAGTGTACACTTTATCCAAAACCTAGTGACGGTTTATTCATGTTTACTACCGGGTGGCTGAAGCTCAGGAGGTAGAGCAGGTCACCTGCTGATCGGAAGGTTAGTGGTTCGATCCCTGCCTCCTCCAGTCTGCATGTCGAGAGTGTGAATGTAGTTAGGAAGCACTCAGTTTAGTGAATGTGTGTGAATGTGGTGTGCTGTATAGAGCACTTTTAGTAATCCGGGAGAGCAGAAAAACACTATATAAGAATCAGTCCATTCACTGTCCGAACAGAGTTTCGTTACTTTTGCACTATTATGTTCCGGCACATGTTGTTATGACATGGCTTGATTAAGGTACACATTAGGCTGACATCTGGGGCCACAGCTGCAACTGTTCTGGGCCAGCACAGGGCCAGCAGTGTGTCTGCAACTGGCCTTGTGCTGGCCCATGTGTGGGCACCTCTGGCAAACCAGGTCTGGGCCACCAAAGGGCCATCGTTCTTTGTGGTATGTGGACCATGTGTAAGCACATTGTGTGGGCCAGATCCGGACCATACCAATTTGCTATGTGGATAGAATTCATATTATGGCAAGAACCAGTCAGCTAAATAAAGAGAAACAACAGTCCATCATTACTTTAAGAACTGAAGGTCAGTCAGTCCCAAAACCATCAAGTCTACGATGAAACTGTCTCACATGAGGACCGCCCCAGTAAAGAAAGGCCAAGAGTCACCTGTGCTGCTGAGGATACATTCATCACAAACTTTCATTTGATATTTTGATAAAACAAATAAAATAACTTGTTTTGATAAAATTGTTCTGTTTAACTATTTTAAGGAAGAGCTTTTTTAAATACTTCACTTGTCAGTTCCTCCACTGTGTCAAGAAACATATACTGTGTTATATAGTAGAAGGCCTTTAATTGTAGGAGACAAAATGATTTTACCTTTGTAATGTTTTAAAATGCACAAAGGATTTAAAATCCTTCCATCACAGAAAACACCAAATTTAGCAAAGACAAAGAGTTAAGAACGACATGACCTCGGGGACAGGTGAAGCATTTCTTTAGGTGGCTCTGACCCACATAATCTCGGCTCCAGCTCTCTTTAGTCAGACCTTCAGGCCTAGACTGTCCCTTGGTTTCTGTCCCCAGCTGGGATGCTGACAGGCTGGATAAGAGGCTCGGGGGCGCCGCCGAGGAGACCCGGTGACATGATTTACAGGCAGAGCTGCTGGTGTTGCTGGGCGACGTCTCACTGCGGTCCCCCACCACTATAATCGGAGCTCCATGTCCGGCTCCGAGGAGTCTGCCCAGGCTCACATCTCATCCTCCCCTCTTACTCCTCCTCACCCCCTCCCCTGCCGGCTCGACTCAACAGTGCACTCCCTCTCGCCTCCCTCTTCATTCTCCTGCTCTACCAGTGAGCCTTTGTGAAGTGCAGGGAGGGAGGGAATGCAGAGGGGATAGCAACAATAATAGCTGTGTTATGAGGGCCGCTCCTTTGAGGTGAGATCCACACACAGAAGCACGCACTCAGACACACAGATACATGCATGCAGACACAGAATCGTGGAAACGTAACACAAAGACCAACAGCAACACAATGGCCCTGCGCTGTCTTGCTTTCCATTGCGGTGGAGATTTATTGGCTACTATGTGGCGTGCCGATCCATCCCTGTTATAAAAGTATATTGTCTGGGCTCTACAGAGCACCACTGCAGTGTCTGTCTTGCTGTGTCAGAGCCTCAGCACCTCCACAGCTTTCTTCTCCACCCTCTATAATCAGTGGAGAGCAGTGGGAGTGACTTGGAGTCTGGCTCATTCCAGAGCGCTGGCTGTGAGCGAGGTCATCTGTCCGAGGCACTGCGAGTTTCCAGGGAGGGAAAGGGAGAGGGATGCAGGAAGCTAATTATGGGAAAATAGAGGACAATTAGGACTGGGCAAGGTTTCCCTGTAAAAACTTCTTTAACTTTCCCTTGATTTGTCAGTTTTTTGCATCATTAGAGTCCCTTGGACTAATAAATTATTTGTATTTTTTTCTTTTTGCTGATTATCTTCAGTAGCTTCTCCACAGACGCCACACTGGCACTGAGTAAAAATGCTCTAACTGTACAACACTAATCCAAATATGTGGTTTGGAACTGTTACTGACTGACACCCAGAAACTGGAACAAGTTAAGTTTTCTATTTAACATAAGGATGAATAAACGTTTAACTATGTTCACCATCTTTGGATTTGGGAAACCTTTATGCTGTTTGTTAGCACATCAGTTACCAATGACTGCTTGAACAGCTCAACTAATAACACAACTATAGACGTCAAACTAATTTTCTTCATTGATGATTCATTAGTTATTGTTGCTAATTCTCAAATACAATTAATAAAACCTGAAAGTGACGGTGAAGTAAAAAAAAACACTGATCATTGCTTTACAATGTTTGGCTGGGAACTTTTGTCATTTAAATGCATTGTTCTAACATTTTCATCATCAAGTGCTCTTTAAAATGCAGTAAAACAAACCCTTTTAATACTGTACCTGCTCCATACAGCTGCACTTCAAAGCTGTGCTGTTCCTGCAAACTTGGATCCTGAAAACTTCGAATTCACAACTGGTGGGTTGTTTTTTTTTTAAATGCCAGAGCATGAAAAGGCCATAATGCACTTAATGGAAATTCTTATAGGGATGGCTCAAAATACACTGAGGTGGACACGAGTAAAAGTATTCAGATAGGTAAAGCCTATGAAAATGCCACTGTCAATAACATAATATCTCAGTCTGTATTTTATATTCAATCCCAGTCAGGAGCGACTGGCAGGTTCATCCATATTTTAATGAGATCGGGGCCTGTATTGACTAACCCATATATTCTAACCCCTGTTATGGCATCTTTTCATCAGACGGGCATGCATTTTCTGCAGCTGAGCCTGTGAAGCAGCTCGAGAGTCTGGGAGGACTGTGATCTGCGATGCACAAAAACGCCAGATGCAGGATTGGGAATGCAAGGGAGAGAGGAAAAGAGAGGAGGCTTGTCAGAGCGGTCGGCACTGAGGCCTTTAAGACTGTCAGCAACACGGCTCTGTGATAGAACCAGGCCGACTGCCGCTGTTGACAGAGTGTGTGTGTGTGTGTGTTTTCATGAGAAAGCAATGGAAGTAAAGGCATGTGTTTTTTTGTTTTTGTTTTTTAAAGATGTGATAGAAGGTTTGTCACTATAGAGCCTCTCATCACTTTTCAAAGGCGAGCTGACACTTCTGAGAATATAAACCTACTTTCTGAGTGCATGTTTGGAGCTTTATCGAACTCGAAAGAAACCCAACAATCCCCTTTTACTCTGATTCTCTTTATCATCAATCATCCCTTTCTTACACTTTACATACTTAAACTGTGCTGGGAGGCCAAAGTGTTGAGGTAATGACTTACACATGTCCCTATTAATAACAGGAAGATTTAACCTCATACATTTGAACCAGTAAATAAATCCATAATTACTGGTGCCCAGTAAAACCCACAACAGTTTACTTTTATATGCACTTTCTTACTTACTATATTAATGTGTTGTGTTCATACCACTCTGAAAATTTAAACCCCAAACAAGTGAAACTCCTGTCGAATGACATGGTAGAAAGTGTTGTTTTCTTCTTCTTCTCTGTAATAATGACTTCCTCTAGGATTTTGTTAGCTGTATCATAAAGTTATTTTTAAACACTTTAAACTATATTGGGGGGATAGTTTAGTTAGGTTTAGGTGCAAAACCTTTTTTTTTAAATGATTAGAAATATAGCTTTTAGGGATCAAATAACCACTGGTTAGAATGCTCTCCATCACTGCCATGCTTGAGGTAAGGTATTAAACCTTACCAAAGATACTATCACAGTGTCAGCAATGGTACTGGAACCCTACCAGAATGATGTCCACTATGTTCCAGTTTGGTCTCAGGATCCTCGGATATCCTTGGGTTTGTGGAAAGCCGGTTTTAGAAATTGAAGCATCTTTTTAAAACCTGGATTTTTACCCGTCACAGAGAGTTTAACAAAAAACACACAAAGCTACAGCCCAAGACCATTTCTTTCAGAAAATACTTTTTGAACAATGTTCCCTCTAAGCTGCGCGCGTGCACAATTGCGTACAGAAAATCTGCGTTGCGCACAAAAAAATCTAACTTGAATTGAAATTAAAATTAAAACTTTAACAATTCTGTTTTGCAGTGTTAGTCAGTGAGTGACCGGCTGCTCCTGTATGGGATTAGAGCGATGCCACCTTATCCCATAGTCCAGCCAATGATGCGATTCACATTCGTATATACGCAGCTAATCAACGTGGTTGACAGGCTATGACAGCTTCCTTATGTGCCGACACCGGTGTTTTAGCGAGCAAAGCGGCTGATGTGGAGTGAAGCCACGTTAATGACAGCGTGTACAATCATTGGAGATGTGAGCAGGACAGACGGAACAATCCGGTCGTTAAGTCTGACGTCACTAGCCGTGTCTGGGCCTAAACTCTGCTGCAGGTCCATATATCAAACGATCACTATGGCATTACTGAGAGTTGAAAAACTGTCTAAAGTCTTTCATCTTTAATAAAATGATCAGCGTTCTGCTCTACCAGGTGTAACAATTGAGTTTAACATCCAGGCATCCATGAAAACGGAATTTATGACATTTAACGGAGTTAGAAGTTAGCAGGGAGTTAGCTCGCTAGCTTCTATCTAAATACAATATAGCATGTCCTGACTGCGGGGTTTTGGAAACAAATTCAAACGTACAGCTCTGCTATCACTTCCAACATAAATGAAGACAGAAAACTAAACAGCAGTGACGTTTGTAGGGTTACTGAAGGTTGGCTAGCTGGTATATAATGATGTGCTACGTGACCGCTAGCGACACAGCTATGTTAGCATAATATAAACAAGCTAACTTTTTTTCCACTCGATAAAAGTTAACGTGAGTGTTCTCGGTGGTCAGGAACAAATGTAATCACATGGCAGGATGCTGTAAAAGGACCAAACTTCAGCCAGGAGAACAACTGAGATAATCCATCCACAGTACGAGGTTAGTCATTCATATACTGCTGCATGGGCTGGGCTGTAGTTACATCCTCAGGTTTTAAAAACTGAGCGTAAATAAATGATTAGTGGTAATAAAAGCCGAGGGAGGTCAACAGATCACTGACTGTTTTAGGAGCTTTTTGAGATTAAATAGAAGAAAATACAAAACATTAAACATGTTAACAACACAAAAGCCATATTAAATACTTTAGGCCCGGAAATAGGATTTGTCACGTCATCACTTAACGACCGGATTGAGGGAAAAAGTGTGGACTTCAGGGGCGATTTTAGCCCATTTTTGGGGGTGCTTCAGCACCCCGAAAATGAATCAAAGCACCCCCAAAGATTTCTTACTTTTTTGACAATATTTGCTGTTTGTGTGACACACTACTAAAAATATAAAAAGCATACAGTACTGTACTTGTTTGAGACGTAACATTTTAACAACAAAAGTATAGATAACCCCCCCTCCCAAAATGGTTTGTTCCAGCTCGCCTCTCCCCTGCTCTGGCTCTAGCGCTCTTGCTGCCAGAGCAATGGTGGCTGAGAGGCTTAAAACAGGACATGTTAGCTGCATTTAACCTTGAGTTACTCTTTATATAGTTGGTAGGAGTCAGACCATGTTTCTTTTTAGCTGAAAAACATTACACCAGGTAACCTGCAGTGTTGAAAACGTGTTTTCCGACAATGTTTGCTACTCTACAATCCGTCCTGCTCTGTAGTAAATTCAGCGACATTTGACCGTCCTGTTGCTCCCATTGAAATGTATACAGACTATTTAAAATCTAAAACTTATAATTGTCCGCAGCCTGCTGTTGTTACCACTCTCCTGTTTGAAATGGATACTAACTAGCTAACTGACTGAATGCCCATTAACCTTATAACTCCTGTTGTGTGTGTGTGTGTGTGTGTACAGAGAGACAGCCAGGTTCATAATGCATATAAGAAAGTTTTTTCAAAAAAAAAGAGCCACATTCAGGTAAAAGTGTAAAATCAAATGATCCATCAATCAAGAATAATGTTGGATCAGTGTTTCAATATTTATATCTTTTATTAGATGTTCATGTGGTTTGGTTATTTGCCTTTTAGTTGAAAGTACACTTAGAGAGGACTTTTTGTTAGCGATCTTAATAGTATTTTTTCATATTAATTTAATTTTTCATCTAATTGAATACAATCTATTTGTGTATGATTGTCAGTCCAAAGTGACGTGAGGAGAAAGTACAAGGTCAGGAAGAACCAGGTAAGGAAACAGACAGGGAACAGTGACAGGCACAACAGAAACTATTAAACTGACAAAGAGAAAAAACCTGATTTTACTCATACAGTCTGGAAGTTGTGTTCTCCCTATATTAAAGCTGCTGTACAGAATCTGCAAAACAAACTGGGTTGAAACATTTTTACCCTCTTTAACAACATTCCAACATAACATTATAATTGATTGGGGAGATTAAAATTAATAATATATTTTTATGTGGTTCAGCCACAACTCTACTGAAACCTCAGCCAGTAATAGGTAGGCCAACTTTTGGACCGTCCAGTTGTCTGTATGACTGCCGCAGTACGTACATCACATTTGCACACTATCAGAAAGAGCCAAACAGCCCTGGTGGAGTGAGGAGCTGTAAAGAGAAGCAGATGCTCTGTTTATATTCTAAAAATGTTTCAAGCCAGCTTGTTTCAAAGATTCTGTACTGCAGCTTTAAATGTTTTCCAAAAGCACACAGACACTTATCAGTGTTTCTCACACTTTTTACAGTGTGGACCACCTGATAAAATGTCAAGCTCTCCCAAGTACCACTATGAAAGAATGACAGTCATAAATCTTACAACACAAAATTAGTATTATTAAATTAGTAAAATTAGTATCTGCAGTAAAGATTTTTTCATACATTGTATACATTCTACCACAGGCAAAGTTGCCTCCATTTTTATAGTTTTTATTGATATTTTGTAATAATTTATTTTTAATAATTTATTCTGTTTCGGGAGTGTTTTTTATACCATAATAGACCCATTTCTGTAATATACTTACATATCTATATTATTGCTAATATATATTGTAATATATCTATATCACTAAAGCACTTCTGGATGGATGCAAACTGCATTTCGTTGCCCTGTACCTGTGCATGTGCAATGACAATAAAGTTGAATTCTATTCTATTCTATTCTATTCTATTCTATTATGTATCTGTATTATATTAAACATACACATTAAAAGTGAATCTCTGTCCAAAAAATGCACTCAGTTTTCTTTTTACTCACTGTGAGCATAATTCATTATTCTCCCAGTAATTAAGGTTAGGATATGTATTTTTTTATTCCAATCCATTCTTCTTTTGCAGCATTTAAATAACCTTTATCAGATTTGATGGTTTTGTTACAGACTTTTCAAAAAAGTGTTTTGCTTTTCTTTCACAAATGTGGGGATTAAATTGTGTTAAAATGTACAAAACAGTGATGTCATGTTTTGTGACGAGGACCCAGGGACAGGGAGACTTGATGAATTTAAGAATCTTATGATTTAATAAAGAAATTTGCAGACTTGCACAGAGATATTAAAATTATGATGACTGATAACGAAGACGAAGACAGCAGACGACGAGGACAGGGAGGAACAGGGGTTTAAATGCACCAAAGTGACAGTCAGAGAGAACTCGGGACAACATTTAAGGATGCAGGGACTGACAGAGACAGGTTTATCTTGCCTGCCTGGACAGCTCTCTGGGTGCTCAGCACCCCCAAAGCTCTGATCCTAGAATCTCCCCTGGTGGACTTTATACCAGTTTTTAAATTGTGTTGATCGGCCATGTAAAACCAGAGTTATGATAAAAATATCTGCAATGTTTGGTTTTCTTCCTGAATACTGTCGTTGTTTATATTTACTGCAGGAAGAAACGGTAAAAACGGCGTTTTATAAGGAAAACGCTCAAAAGCCTGTGAGCAAAGACAGCCCCCCTCCACCCTTTCCTATTGGTGGAAAAACGTACCATGTGGACCAATCAAAGAATGATATGGCAACATGGCATTTAGTTGTTTAGGACGGGGGAAGTTTTAGGAGTGACGGCGTGTTTGAGATGTGAGAGATTTGCGACGTTCAGCACAAATCTTGTGTAGTTAGTGTGTAGTTAGTGTGTAGTTAGTGTGTAGTTAGTGTGTAGTTAGTGTGTAGTGTAGTCTATAGTTTTGTTGTGTGTGTCAGAACAATAAGGCGACTGCTGAGTGTTACAGGTGTTACAGCAGTGATACATCTGCTGCTGTCAGGCCTGCAGGTATCAGGCTGTTGTTCTCCTTCATCTCATAGTGGACAGAAATTATTTTTTGGAGTGGCACAAATAATTTGTGTGGCATCAGATTTGATGCAGAACAGCTGATTGTTCTGTAAATAGTTGGAAATGTGTATTTAAAAAAATGCCTTGGCTGCATTTTCAGGTAAACTGTCATGGTCTCCGTGCCTGCCCGGCCGGCCCCACAAGGCTACATGTGTTGTTTGGTTCTCTCTCTCTCTCCCTCCCTGCCTGGGTGGAGCTCACTGTGGGCTCCCGCCCTTGGCCCACACACCTGACAACAATCAGCTGTCATCACCTGGAGCACTATTTGAGGCTGGAACACAGATCTTTTCGTCGCTGGATGATTGTACTACAGACGTTAGTGATTCTACCAGCTCCTGTGAACCTGTGCTTTGTGATTGACTTCCCTTTCTTCTGCTACAGACTTTCCTCCCCCAGACCTGTGACCTCCCTGCCGTGTGAACGTGTGTGAGTTTGGGCAAGAAGACGTGAGCGAGTGTGAGAGAGCTTCCCTGTGATTCCTTGGAGTTTGGATTTCCCTTCACTGTATGTATCGTGCACTGGTGCTGTAAATAAACTGTTTACGTCTAACTTCTCTGCGCTTGAGTTCCTACTACCAGATTGTGACATAAACAGCTGCAAAAAACTTAGTAGTTGTCAGGATCCTGGGTCTCCTGACCCAGCGTTTTTAGTTCTGTGTGATTTTTGTGTTTTATCGAGTACTCGTGTGATTTATTCTATGGTTTCTAGTTTTGATCCCTTGCCCCTCATGTTTCTCTGTGCCCCTCTGTTCTGTGTAAAGTCCGTGTTTCTTGGTCTGTGTCTTCGCATGTTTTGAGTTTCTTGTGTTTTCTGTCACTCTGCATTGTGAATTATGTCCTCATGGTTGGTCTTTTGTTTCTCCCTCGAGTCTAGTTTCTTGTGTTCCAAGCTTAGTATTTCCCTCTGTGTATTTCGGCTCGTAGAGTCCTCTGCCTTATGGTTTATGTCTGTGTTTCTTAGTTGCTGTCTCCACAGTGTCAAGTTTGCGTCTGTGTTATACTTCCTGTTTTACTTTGAAGGTCCGTGTCTAATGTGAATGTGTCCTGCTTTGCTTCCTTGTCTCGTCAGTCCTGATGTCTCCCAGCTGTGCTCGCCTTCTGTGTCTCATTCCCCTCGTGACTTCCCAGTGTATTTAAACCCTGTGTTTCTGAGTCGGTGTCGCGTCGTCCCTCTTGCTGTGTGGATCTCCCTGTGAGTTTTAGTTTGTGATTTTCTAGTTTAGTTTGCGTTTGTATGCTTTTTCCCTGCCAGCCAATAAAGCTGTGATTTTGAGTTAATCCCTTGAGTCTGAGCGCCTGCATTTTGGGTCCTACTCCTACCTGCCACACAGCGCTTCCTGACAGTTGTTTGCGTAACTTGGTTACTTTTTTTTTTTTTTTTTTTTTTTTTGAGAAGTAGTAACTATATAATTAATTGCCCAACATTGGTCATTATATCCTGTATTTGCAGACGGAGTTACAGACTCTCTCCCAGACCACAGACTCATAATACAAGTCAGAGCTTTTTAAAAGAAAGTTGTGTTTTCAAAATTGGAGTTCAAGTTATTTGTACTTCCAATAGTGTTAACATGCTACACAGGTCCAAGGGACACTCAGAGTTTGTGTGTTCGCTCAGAGACATGAAACATTAGAGGGAACATTGCTTTTGAACTTTATGGATTTCCTAATTTTGATAAATTATGTGGTTGGATTTCATAGAAAATCTCAAATTATGTTTTGCATTTTAAATCTTACAAATCTCCTCTTAATAGCACGTGAAGTGCTTCTTCCACTTTTCTCATTAAACTGCAAAGAGCTCTTCAGTCTTCCTGTCCAAAATCTGAATGACTGTTAAAACAAAGGGACAAGAGGCAATCACTGGTTTATATTCTGAACAGGTTTCATATTTAGAAAAATTCTCTTACAGTAAATCCAAATCAGGGCAACAACCTCCCACATAACTATGGATTTCTTTGGCTTTTACTGTAGTGTAGAGTATAGTGTGTATTACAGAAATATTTACTTACTCTAAAATAAATTCTCTGACTGTGAGTTTGAGATTCTTTGACTGAGGAGGATGAGTGTAAGACACCAACAGAACAAAGTCAGGAAATGCAAAGTACATGAAAAAGATTTCAAAATAAAATGATAAGTGACTAAACAAAACCCAACATCGTAGCGGAGTTAAGTTAATGCAGCAATGCAGGCACTTCAAAGGAATTTTTTTTTCACAAACACTAAGACTTTGGTTAAGTTCAGGCAGAGACACGTGATTTTATCTAAAGCTTGACAGTCCCCAGTGGGAACGTTCTCCAGTGAAACATGCTGTAATGCATACAGAAACCTGAAGCAGCCCCATGAATGAATATGACTCAGTTTGGTCCACAGTTGCATTCTTCTTTGCTTCCCACTGAGGACATTCATTGTGTCTATTCAGTCTTTCACAATATGATGGCTTTGGCAGCTTTTTTTCACAGTTCTCTTAGCAACGACAGCTGGTGCTATCACAGAGGCCCGTTGGAGATCTGACAGCATTCATATAAAAGCTAAAGACAAAGATGTCAAGCACAGTACATGCTGAGGACCAACTATCCAGACAGGGAAACGGTGCAAGTCTAGCTGCTAAAGGTTCGTCCAACGAAGTTCAGATAAGTTTCTTCTGACATGTAAGTCGATAATGACCAGAGTTTTGTACGAGGCTGAACGTTTCCCTCAGACTTTGACTTTTTCATCATTTTTATTCAGTCTACGGCCTTAAAGCCAGACAGACTGCTGGGAGCCCTGCTGTTTTGCAAACGCACTGATTGGACTTGAGCAAAGACACCATGACTGCACAGTGGCCCACTGGCTTCCCACAACGTTATCTCAAACACGCACGGCTTTACTTTTTATAACCAAGACGAACACAAATACACACTCTTACAATAACATGAACAGACTGCAATCCTTAAAATATGCCCCTCATTTAGATACGTTTGTGCTCTTCAGGATGGTCAAAGCCTGTGTGTGTGTGTGTGTGTGTGTGTGTGTGTGTGTGTTCTTGTCTAGCTATCTTTGTGAGGACCGAAATCTGCATTCTGCTAACCAACAGTCACTTGTGAGGACACACTCACCGGTCCACAAGTTTGAAGCCTTTTTGAGGCTCAAAATGTGGTTTTAGTGTCAGGGTTACAGTTAGGTTAGGATTAGGGGCTAGGGAAAGCATTATGTCAATGAAGGTCCTCACTAAGATAGCTGAACGGGGGTGTGTGTGTGTGTGTGTGCTACATGTACTACATTTGAAGCTGTACAATTAGATTAAATATAAAAAAGGGAAAAATAATGAATCTCATAATTATATGGCTCCTATTACTAAAAATTATTGGAGGGTTGCCTTATATTGCCTCACAATATCGAGTGCTTCAAGGCATCTGTTGTGATTCCAAGCTATATTTATATATACATTATAATTCTAAATGACACAATACTAAAAGAGTACCTGAAATGCAGGACTCCACCAGTTTATTCAGTCCTGGCTTTAACAGGAGGACCTTAAATGTTCGCTCATGTTCAGGTGAGGTGACAAACTTCTCCACAAACCACATGCATCTGATGATCGGAGTGTTTCTTCTCCTTGGTCAAGGTGGAATGCAGGTATCCCAATCCGGAGAGGAAAAACATTCCCAGACTTAAATATTCCCCAAACCGTGTTTCACTGAGGGTTTGAGACAGCGGGACATTATTTCCTCTCCCATAGTGATGCATGTTCTTCTTATTTCATGCATATTTTTTACACTTGAATATTTCATATCATTAAACAAGTTTTGACATTAGAGAAACCTGAGCCAGTTTAAAAGTGTTTGTTGTTCTGCTTGTGTGTCTACAGCCACTCCAGGTCCTCCCACAGTCCAAGTGGGGGTAAGTGTAAGTGGGGTTGGGTAAATGGGTGATTCCAACATGTGTGAATGTGAGTACAGATTTTTATCTGTCTCTCTGTGTTAGCCATGTGTCAGACTGGCGACCCCTTCAGATGTATCCCACCTATATGTTAGTGTGTATGTAATATGAATTTATTGTTCACACACAAAAAATCTAAAAAAATATGAGACGATTGGCTCACATGCACCAACACATGCACCAACACATGCACCAACACACACACCGAAGGACATTTGGCACCATCCCAACTCTCCTGCACAAAGAGCCATTGTAGTTAACTATGATAATGAGCTCAATATGCCCTCCTCAGGAATGTGTGAAACAGGGCTGTTTCAGAGCAGAAACGCCCTCTTTCCCACAGTCTTAAAGAGCCAGTGGCCCCTCTGAAACATGACTGGCATACAAATGCCTTTGTGCCTTTGAACAGGGCCAATGTTTGGCGGCGGGGCAGGAGAGGAGGCGGGTGCAAGAGGGCACTCTGGCTGCTGCCCAAAATCTACAACAGCCATATGCAGAAGAGGTGGAGGAGCATCTCCCAAGTGCCTAGAGGTTAACTGTAGACCAGCAGGGCTGTGAGCTCTGATTAGCAATTACTTAATGAATTAATGGAGGAGCAGGCGTGCTCAGACATGCAAGCCAAGACAGTTACGGAGAAGAAGGTGCCAAATGAAAACGTTATAGGTGGTGGAGAACTGAAAGAAGCCATACTACGGGCAAATATCAGTATATCAAATGTTTAGATAAAATAATGACTTCCTTTTGGTATCCCAAAAAACAAATATACTTCAGATCAAAAGGTTTTCCACAGGGCATAGGTCTCAAGTTTTAACACAACATCTACTGCAGACAATTTTTTTGTAAAACATTTCTAAACAAGTCTTAGCTGACACGGTCAGTTTCACATGTTAATGTTTAGAAAAGACGACAGAGAGGAATCTGCTTACCACCTTACTGAAAAGAGTTCTCTGCATAGTTTAACCTAAACCTTGGTTTAGGACTCCTTGGCCTCTCTGGGAGCTTTGCTGTTAGCCCCTGATTGGTGGTCCTGACCAAGTGGGCCTGCTGCTGAGAGAACTTCAGCTGGAGATGGAGTAAAAGGCAGGGCTGGGGACTGGCTGAAAGTCTGCAGTTGTTCCAAAATTCTAAGATATAACTGACTGTTCACATCAAAATTCTTAAAAAAACGAAAGCAAAGTGTTTTCATACAACGTTATGCCTGTAAAACTTAAACTTCTGTGGAACCGTCTCCAGCTTTGGATTCAGCAGACACACAGCCTTCCATTCAATCATCCATTATAATTAATCCCTGTTTCTAATACACAGCGAGCTTTTGTGCCGTCTTCCTCCCATCACCCTCAGCTAGTCTGCTGGAGGTCTCTTCCTGTTAAAAAAGAATTCATCCTTGACACTGACACTGTGCTTGCCTCAAAGGGGGTCATCTAATTGTTGGGGTTGTCTCTCCAATAATGCAGGGTCTTTACCTTAAAATGTAAACCACCGTGAGGGAGCTGCTGTTGTAATTTGGTGTTTTTTAAATACAATTTAACTGAATTGAATTAAAGTACAACACAGAGTTCTTAAGTTCTCCATAAGCATCCACTCACACAATAATCAATCAAAGAGGTCCATATATTTTTCTAAGACCTCTAAAATACTGTCTATAAGCTTCAGGTACGAGTTCATAAGCTGTCAGGGGGGCACTATTTAGCTGTCCTCAGCAGAAAGGACAGAACAAGCTTCCTGGCTCTTACCTGCCAACTTACAGAGCATCATTACAGCCTACACATCCTGAGACCAGTGTAATGCAGTTGCTATCAGGTCTTTAAGTGATGACGTGATGAATCCTGCTTCCGGGTCCAAACTACTCTGTGTTTATTAAGGCTTTTGTGTTTTAACATGTTTTAATGTTTTGTATCTTGTTCTATTTAATCTACAAGCCCATTAAAAACTGTCAGTGATCACTGTCGGCCTCTCTCGGTTTTTATTACCGCTAATCATTTTAAAGCTCAGTTTTTAAACCTTTCGATGTAACTATAGCCCAGCCCATGCAGCAGTATAATGACTAACCTCGTATTGTGGATGGATTATCTCAGTTGTTCTCCTGCTGAAGTTTGGTCCGTTTACAGCATCCTGCTATGCGATTGCATTTGTCTCTAACCATCAGGAACCTTCACGTTAACTTTTATCGAGTGGAAAAAAGTTAGCGTTCATCCTCCAGCTTCACTGTGTTTGTTATGCTAATATAGCTGTGTAGCTAGCGATCACATAGCACATCATTATATACCAGCTAGCCCAACTTCAGTAACCCTGCAAACGTCACTGCTGTTTAGTTTCCTGTCTTCATTTATGTTGGAAGTGATAACAGAGCTGTACGTTTGAATTTTTTAGAAATCTCTCAGTCAGAACATGCTATATCATGTTTAGGTGGAAGCTAGCGAGCTAACTTCCTGCTAACTTCTTAAATTCTGTTTTCATGGATGCCTGGATGTTAAACTTAATTGTTACACCTGGTAAAGCAGCAACGCTGATCATTTTATTAAAGATGAAAGAATTTAGACGGTTTTTCACTCTCAGTGATGCCGCAGTGTTTGTTTGACTTTGGGACCTGAAGCGGAGCTTGGGCCCAGGCACGGCTAATGATGTCAGACTTAAAGACCGGATTCATTAAAATGTAGTGGGAAAAAAAACAACAAGACTTTATTCACAAGGCAAGAGACACCTGTGCACCAGGAGGTGTAGCAACAGTGCTTAAGAGCTCCAGCTGTATCAGCCTCTACTTTCTTTAGTTCCACCTCCTTCCTGAATTGGAGCTCCATCTCTCATACCTCTTTCTCCAACTCTAGGTGTGCCAGACATACTCTCAGCTTTATGTAATCAAAGCACCACCCAACCCAGTATCAGGGCGTAACAGACATGCCTGTCCACCGTTCATCCTTTGCTTCTCCACAGGGTGAAATGGTCAGACTTTGCAGCAAGCTGCAATCCCAGGAGAGGGAGATATTTAATTTCAAGCCAAAATAAAAAATAATCACAGGAAAGTATTTAAACTCTAACACATTTACATGTAAATATGTATTAGCCACCAAGTTTAATGGTTTCTGGCATAGAAGGACCCTGGTATGCACTTCATACCCTTCTTGTCAGTAGCAACTTCTTGGCTTTAAGTATATCATCTCCCCCTGCTGGTACTGCAACTTCTGCATGTGTGCCCATTTCAGGCTTTGGAGAGGCAAAGCTGACTGACATGTCTATTACACACGTAAACACTGGGTTATTATATTGGGTTGCACCACTGTACACACCAGCTAACACAAACATAGGCTAGCAACAACTACACAGCTTAATTCTAAAGTTAAACACACTCTACTACAGAAGTATGCTCTTGCTTACTACTCATGTCCTGGTAATCCAAAGCACTCAACCATCATTAGTTGTGTTTTGGCAGGTTGCTTATGCCACAATCTTTGAATTCAACCCAAGGTCAGCTCCAGCGAGGCTCAACAAACTGTAAAACATCCAAGCACTACATGTCAGAGTTCACAGCCCTCAGTCAGCATGCTATATGTTAAAGTTAATCACATCACAGCAGGAAGAGACTGAATATGTTTGGAAGGAGAAAACTGTTTCTGTATGAAAGAACACAGCAGCACTGTAAAAGTTTGCAAAGTGGGTCTGAAAAACTGAAAATTAATGACATTAATCCAATGACTCCATAAACCTCACAGAAAGCATAAAAGACACAATTTGTGTAGCTTTAGCTGACATAACTACACAAACATATGAAAGAGGTTGTTAAAAGATCGCACTTGCTCAGGTGAAAGCTTCTTCCAGCTTATTCTGCTATTCTAAGTGTTTGTTTTTCACTCTTAATATAACTCAGGCCTTTTTTTCTTCTGTTGAAGCTGAAAGCAAGGATGTGATCCCAACAGAGGAGTTCCCTCTCAGACCACTTCAACTTCAACATGGATTCTCTTTTGTTCACTGTTCCTAAAGATATGGCTCTGTTTTGCTAGAAACACATTTATGAGCTTGAATAAAGTTGGTGGGAAATATTTAACTTCAGTAGAGGTGCAAGATATTTAGAGCAGCGGTCTCCAACCCCCGGGCCACGGACCGGTACCGGTCTGTGAGTCGTTTGGTACCGGGCCGTGAGAGTTGAGGCTCGGGTGTGAAATTTATGGTTTTCAGGGTTTTTATCGTTAACTCGGTTCCCCTGGGTCTTTCCTGTGTTGTAGTTGTGTGTCTTATTTTGAAAGAAATGCTTATGTGTTACCATAGCGACCAGAGAGCATTAAGGGGCAGAGAGGAGGATGTTACTCTCAATGTTGTTGGTGCATTTCAGGAGGACGCTGCTAATAAAGTTACACAATTACACACTGACTTCACGTTTATTATTATATTTACAAAATACCACCGTTTTTGTCTCGGTCGTGTCTTTAATTTTGTTGAATTTATCCACCGCACCTTAAAAGCCAGTCCGTGAAAAGCGGTCCGTGGAGCAACACAGGTTGGGGGCCGCTGCTGTAGAGATCATTGTATTCCACTTCACGGGTGTTTGTGTTCTTGGTTTAAGTTATATTCTTTGAATTATGATTTTCTGTTTATTATATTTTTAGTTCCTGGTTTCTAGGTCTCTGTTCTGTTTCTGTGTTCTTGGTGTTTAATTCTGTTCTCCATGTGTCGTATGTTTAGTCTCAATCTTCTGTCTTTATGACTTCCCTGTGTCCCTCGTCTTGTTACCTTTGTCCAGAGTCCATCATGTTTTCCATGTCTCTGTGTCTTTGGGAATGCCTCGTGCTTCCTGTTTTACTTTGACAGTCTGTGTCCTATGGCAGCGTATCCTGCTTTGTTTCCTGTGTGTCGTTATGTCAGATTATTCCCAGCTGTGCTTCCCTCCTGTTTTCCATTCCCTTGTTACTCTCTGGTGTATTTAAGCCCGGGGTTTTCCTCTGTCTGTTGTTGTGTTGTTCCCTTACTGTGCTGTGTTTTTTCTTCTGTACTTCTGGTAATATTCTGGTTCTCTGTTTCCTAGTTTGAGCTTCGTGTTTTGAGTTTCTAGTTTAGTTTTTTTGTTCAAGTTTTCACCAGTGTTCTGCTGCCTTTAGTTAATCATCCTGTCTCAGAGTCCTGCGTTTGGGTCCTACTGTCATGTTTCACTGTGTGGCTGGCAGGAAATAGAACCCAAACGCAGGACTCCTTCGCGGGGAGGGATGAACTCAAAACGGCAGCTTTATTGCTGGAAAACACACAGGAACTAAACTAAACACAAGGAGCCATAAACAAGAAACTCAAATCAAAAACCAGAGACATGAGGGAGCTACACAGGGAACTAGGAGCGCGGAGGAAACACAGTATGAGGGAACGATGCCACAACGAACGGAGGTAAACACAAACAATAAATACACAAGGAGAACAGGGAACAGCTGGGAGACACAGCTGAGGGCAATTACACATGTGACAAAATGGGGAGGAGACAGAGGCAGACTGGAGGGAAGGAGAGAGAGAGAGAGAGAGAGCTCAGAGGGGCATGAGAGGAAGCACAGACCTGCCGGGATGAAGGAAACATGGAACGTAAGGAGTGGACACAAGAACTCACATCACTGTATGAACTTACACACACAGGGGTCAGCTATACAGAGGGAAATTATTAAACCATCGGGGAAATAAACCGGAACTACAAGAAACTAGACCTGTAGAAATAAACTATAGAGTAACAAAGAGAACTTAATACAAAATTCACAACACAAAACGACAAAAATCACAGGAACTTAAAACACTCAGGCTACGTCCACACTAGCCCGGATAGATTTGAAAACGGCGTTTTCATCTGCAAACGCTCCGCATCCACACTAGTGTTTTCACAGAGTCGTGCGTCCACACTGAAACGGCTGAAAACGCTTACGTTCCAGTCCTGCGCAAAAGCGAGTGAGAATTAAAGAATTTGAAGAAAAGCTATCTGGAGCACGTACAAACTGATATTCATCTTTTTTAGGGCTGTCAAAATTGAGAGCAATCAAAACAACTGCTGTATAATGCCCTCCGCTATCTTTGTTTGTTTGGTCACATGACTGCATCACATGACTAAAATACAGCATCGTTTTAGAAAGTCTGCGTTTTCGTGTGTCCACACTGTGACGGGACAGCTGCGTTTCGAATTGTGTGTTTTCGAGAGTGTTTTCAAAATGCTGCGTTTTTCCTTGAGGAAAGCGGCGTCTCAGTGTGGACGGGAGAGAAAACGATGCGTTTTCAAGCGAAAACGCATTGGTGTGGACGTAGCCTCAATCAAAATCCCAGGACCCTGACACCTACATCCTGCACCGCACACATGCACACCTTGACAGCTGCTTTTATTGTGCCGTGAAAATAATGGTCTAAATCTGATCTAACGCAGCATTTCAGGCTGACTTAAAATAGCATGAACATTTTTGGGAACAATGACATGGTTAAAACATTTTGTGCAAAATACTGTCAGGAATATCAAACTGTAACACCTAACGAATATTTGTCACTTTGATAAACGACTGTTGGTTTTCACTGAAATGTTTCAATAGTATGGAAAACCTACACTATGAGTAACAATGCACTTTATGGAAATCAAGACGTGCTGATGTTTCCATGTCAGAATTGTTAGCACTGTCTGTATCTGCAATCCTGCTGCTATCATGTGTAATATAACAGGTATGTTTGAGTTACAGTGTGCTGTAGGAGCTGTGGTGATGGGGGGTGAGGAGGTGGGGTAGTTATTGTTACAGAGGCAGGCATTAGCAGCCAGCCATTCTCAAAGTGGCACAATCACTTCCTGCTAGGATGCTCCCAGCAGCCACCCCGATCGAAGCCGACATCAACAGATGTCTGCCAGCTTCCCTGCACTCAACACATTTCCTATTAAAAGTGGCAGCAGCAGAATCAGGGGAATCATCCTTGTTTGGGGGCAGCAGTGAGACACAGACATGCTGAAGAAGTTTCTAAAACTGCTGCAGAGATGTGTTCCTGCTCCGGCTGGAAAGAAAGAACCACCTCAAATATACACACCATCATCTGGACCCCCCACTCCAGCTCTGTCACTGCATGTGCATCCCATCCCAGGAAAAAGGTTATAAAGGGCTGTCTTTACTCCGCTCATCAGCCTGGTTCACCCTGCATAATTTATAGGCTTGTTACTGTAATCAAAAATTCTTTCTTATTTATTTATTTATTTATTTATTTATTTATAGAGATTATATGTTGGGGGTGGGAGGTGCATGGCGGCAGCAGAGTTTCCTGCGATCCCGGGCCTTTTCATGTGAAATGAGATATTGCTGTAGTGTCCCTCGGGTAAGGAGATGCATGCACACACACACACAGTTGTGAAGAAAAACTCTTGTGTACACATGCAGCACATCTCCAACTTCCCTCTATCCTGCTCATGAATGTTAATGATGGCAGCGTGGAGAGACAGATTCACCCGCAGTGAACCACCCAGCTCTGCCACTTTGCTCGTGTACAGTCTATTGTTGGGTAGGCTAATAATCATCACGAGGTCAGGTCACAGTTTTGGCCTCTTTTATCTCCTAACAGCTATATAGTTGCATTTATGAATCTCCTAGCAACTGTGTAAGAGATGACTGTAGGAAATTAATATATAATTAAATATATACTGAAGCTAAATGCACGTCTTTTTGAAGGTTTGATGAGACAGTATTATTGTAACATAAATACTGAGTTTGTACCCTGAATTCATCAGTTAAAGTTTAAATATCATATGTGATCTGAAAATGTTTATAGGGTGTGTTTGACGCAGTTAACTGCTGAGCGTTAGCACAACATGGAAGAAACCTCCTGATTTGGATAACGAGTGAAGGAGATGCTTCAGTTAGTACTTCAATTGATGATTTTAAGTTTTTCTTTTCACTGGGAGTTTAACATAGAAGACATTGTTTTATAAGCAACCTGGCAGTGTAGCACAATTCTGCCACTTTTAAGAAATTATTCCTTTTCAGAAGAAAATAATTTGTTTTAAAATCATTTAAAATGTATTGAGTGGAAGATGAGCGGATGACGGGGTGGGTGCAGTTTTCTCTGTGGTGGGGTCGGGTGGGCTGTCCTGGGCTCTGTGGAGCCGGGCGGCGCTGTTGTTCTGGGCCCCGGTCCGGATGGGCCTGGGCCCCCTTTCCCTGGCGGGTTGCAGAGTATGGGGGTGCCTACTGGGGTCAGCGGGGGAGCTGGCCCCAGGGAGGGGTCACTTGCCCCTCCCTTCCTTCCCTCCCCATCTCCAGCTTCCTCCCTCTTCCTGCTTCACCACAATCAATTCAATTCAATTCAATTCAATTTTATTTATATAGCGCCAAATCACAACAAAAGTCGCCTCAAGGCGCTTCATAGATACAGAGAAAAACCCAACAATCATATGACCCCCTATGAGCAAGCACTTTGGCGACAGTGGGAAGGAAAAACTCCCTTTTAACAGGAAGAAACCTCCGGCAGAACCAGGCTCAGGGAGGGGCGGGGCCATCTGCTGCGAACGGTTGGGGTGAGAGAAGGAAGACAGGATAAAAGACATGCTGTGGAAGAGAGACAGAGGTTAATAACAGATATGATTCAATGCAGAGAGGTCTATTAATACATAGTGAGTGAGAAAGGTGACTGGAAAGGAAAAACTCAATGCATCATGGGAATCCCCCGGCAGCCTACGTCTATTGCAGCATAACTAAGGGAGGATTCAGGGTCACCTGGTCCAGCCCTAACTATATGCTTTAGCAAAAAGGAAAGTTTTAAGCCTAATCTTAAAAGTAGAGATAGTTTCTGTCTCCCGAATCCAAACTGGAAGCTGGTTCCACAGAAGAGGGGCCTGAAAACTGAAGGCTCTGCCTCCCATTCTACTTTTAAATACTCTAGGAACAACAAGTAGGCCTGCAGAGCGAGAGCGAAGTGCTCTAATAGGGTGATATGGTACTACAAGGTCATTAAGATAAGATGGGGCCTGATTATTTAAGACCTTGTATGTGAGGAGCAGGATTTTGAATTCAATTCTGGACTTAACAGGAAGCCAATGAAGGGAAGCCAAAACAGGAGAAATATGCTATCTCCTTCTAGTCCCTGTCAGGACTCTTGCTGCAGCATTTTGGATTAACTGAAGGCTTTTCAGGGAGTTTTTAGGACTTCCTGATAATAATGAATTACAGTCGTCCAGCCTGGAAGTAATAAATGCATGAACTAGTTTTTCAGCGTCACTCTGAGACAGGATATTTCTAATTTTAGAGATGTTGCACAAATAGAAGAAAGCAGTCTTACATATTTGTTTAATATGTGCGTTGAAGGACATGTCCTGGTCAAACATGACTCCAAGGTTCCTCACAGCGTTACTGGAGGCCAAGGTAATGCCATCCAGAGGAAGAATCTGCTTAGATACCATATTTCTAAGATTTTCAGGGCCGAGTACAATAACCTCAGTTTGATCTGAATTAAGAAGCAGAAAGTTAGCGGCCATCCAGGTCTTTATGTCTTTAAGACATTCCTGCAGTTTAACTAATTGGTGTGTGTTATCTGGCTTCATGGACAGATAGAGCTGGGTGTCATCTGCATAGCAGTGTAAATGTATGCTATGTCTTCTAATGATGCTGCCTAAGGGAAGCATGTATAATGTAAACAGAATTGGTCCTAGCACTGAACCCTGTGGAACTCCATAATTAGCCTCAGTGTGTGAAGAGGACTCTCCATTTACATGCACAAATTGGAGTCTATTAGATAGATATGATACAAACCACTGCAGTGCAGTACCTGTAACACCTACAGCATGTTCTAATCGCTCTAATAGGATATTATGGTCGACAGTATCGAACGCTGCACTGAGGTCTAGCAGGACAAGCACAGAGATGAGTCCACTGTCAGAGGCCATAAGAAGATCATTTGTAACCTTCACTAAAGCTGTTTCTGTGCTGTGATGAGCTCTGAAACCTGACTGAAACTCTTCAAATAAACCATTCCTCTGCAGATGATCAGTTAGCTGTTTGACAACTACTCTTTCAAGGATGTTTGATATGAAAGGAAGGTTGGAGATTGGCCTATAATTAGCTAAGACTGCTGGGTCTAGAGATGCTTTTTGAGTAAAGGTTTAACCACAGCCAGCTTGAAGGCCTGTGGTACATAGCCGATTATTAGAGATAGGTTGATCATATTTAAGATCGAAGAATTAATCAATGGCAGGACTTCTTTGAGCAGTTTTGTAGGAATGGGGTCTAAAAGACACGTTGATGGTTTGGAGGAAGTAATTATTGAAGTTAACTCAGAAAGATCAATTGGAGAAAAAGAGTCTAACTTAACATCAATGGTACTAAGAGTAGCTGTAGATAATATTACATCTGTGGGATGATTACTGGTAATTTCACCCACACATGCAGGGCCTTGGGGTAAAGATGTGTCACCAGGGTGCAGGGGAGGCATCCCCCCCGCCCCCTCTGTCCCCTTCTGGCTGTCTGTGCCTCAATTTTATCTCACAACTCAGACATTCACATTACTCACACTCTCATAACACATACATATAGGATCTTGGGGGTGGGCACACTACACGAAATCCAAAAGACCATCAGGGTGTACACCTCACCCCTGGCGTCGTTGCCCACCTCTCAATTTTAAATACTCGTAGACATTGAGGGCTAGCAGGAGGGGCTATGCACTTACCTGCTGCTCTCTGGCAGGTAGCTCCATGCCCTCCTGGGTTTTAAATGCACCTTAGAACACACATGCATCAACACTACATATGAGCGGGTGGAGGGAGGTTTGGAGTCTCCTCACACCCCCGTTCTCTGCGATCTGCTGGAGCGGGGGGCCAGGAGGAGGAGTTGGCCGTCCGACTGGGGTCTGGAGTGTGGGGCCTCCCTGCTGCTGCGGAGTCGGGGCGGTCTGCTTCTCCCCACCGCAGGGAAAAGGGTAACACCACCTGGGTCTGGGTGCAGTTTCCCCCTCCTGGGGCAAAGGTACCTAGACCCGGGGCTTAGAGTACACTTGGGGAGTGTGATTGTGTGTACAGTGTCTCTCTATGTCTGTCTCCACGTTGGGTGAGTGCTGAGTAATTGCATATGAGAGCATGAGGGTGGGAATGGATGTTTGTATCTGTGTGTACCTGTATGTCTGTGTCTATATGTCAGGTTGGGTATCAGACGCCACCTCTCTGGGGACATCTCAGGCCCTCCAAGGTATGGAGGCCTATCTCCCCCCACCACTCCCCCTGCCAGTGGCAGACGCCCTCAGACATCGGTGCGTTGGTGGTTCTTTGTGTCCGGGGGTGGGCGTCCAGGTACACACCGGCTCACTCCTGGTGGTTATTTTTTGTCTGTTTGTTTTTTGTTGGTTTTTGTTTTTTGCCCTTTATCCCCGTCCCTCTTCCCCGCTGTTTTTCTTTCCCTCTTTCTTTTCCCCAGTCAAGTCTGTCCCGTATCTAGCAGGTTAAAATAAAATAAACAATAAAAGGTGAATCCAATTATCAACCATTACGGCAAGGCTGGGATGGTCCATTTGGTAAAGTAAATCCGTTGGGCATCTTTCTTCGCCTTTAGACAATAATTCTGATGGCAAAAGAGCCAAACGGGACAGGCAAAAAAAAAAAATAAATAAATAAATAAAATAAAATGTATTGAGCATTGTCTCTAAACGCAAATTACATTTTTTCCCAAATAATTAATGAGAGAAGTTTTATTAGATTCTGTTCAGGGTCGTATTTCGGTATTTACAAAGTTTTTCTTCTGTTCAGTTTTATTTATGTAGGTTTAACTTACAACATGTGTCCTCTCTGATCACTAAAATGACACCATAATATGTTGGAAAAGAAAGCTTTTGAGTGAGCGCTTGCCAAAACTGAGAAAAAGAGCTTCTTACCAGAAAGAAACTTCCAGCAGGACCAGACCTGACCTGAGGAACCGATCAATAACCGCTAACTACACTGCAAAAAAAACTCCGTAAAATAATGGAAAATTATTAATTTTGATTATATTAAGTTATAAATTTCATTTTTGCAGCCAGTTCTTTATATAGTAATCATATATTTAATGGATTTGTAATGTTAAAAATTATCCTCAAATATTAAATGACTGGATTTGCCTTTAAAAGAAAACAACATGATTACACACATAACAACAGTCTCTTCATTTCTGAATATATCAGTTGTAATATAGTTTTAATGTGTAACTTTACAAAGCATATTTGTATAAGTATCCTTTACTGTTACTGATCTATGCTGGTGTGTTCCCAGTGTTCCCACACCCAGAATTAATTTCCCCAGGAAAGTTACAATATTGTTAATTACAGATTATATCAGGTACAATTCAATGGACATAAATGTAAATGGAAAAGTTACACTTCAGTTTTTACCTTTAGCTTTTAACAGAGCACGGGAACATTTCTGTTAAGATTTACTAACACTGTGGAAACAGAACTAATTTAACCAAATATTTCATGTAAATGTTACAGAACTTTAAAGTTACGTTGAAACCAAGCACACCATTGTTTTTCTTGTGACATTACCAATAAGTTTGATGTGTCACATGGCCCTCTTCCTATTGAAAAAACAAAAGTTGTATCCAAGATGGCCGACTTCTAAATGGCCACCATGGTCACCACCCATCTGGAGGAGTTCGCCCCCTCACATGTACTAATGTGCCACAAACAGGACTTTAATATCACCAACCATTCACATGTTATTACGGTGTATCCATAGAAATGGCCCACCCTGTAGATTTAAAAGGGGTGTTTAAAGTTTCAGCCTTAGAGCATGTTTAGCACCATCTTGTGCAAATACAGAATGTGATGTCACTGGCTCCTGTTGTTTGCGTATGTTATCTAACTACTGACAGAACAATTCATTCAGCGGAAAACAAGGAAACTAAAAATGAAAAGCAGTCTGAGGGGGTCATTTTTGCACTGCTCCAAGCTGAGGCAGTGAGGATATACTGTCTACTTCCATTCTCTTAAGTCTTTTAAGGAGTAAGTGGTTCTTCATTCTTGGCTAGCTGCTGTTAGCTGTAATGTTCAGGTTCATAGAGCACTTGAATAATATAACCCCGAATTATTGCAGGGTAAGACTTATATGTATATGTAGTGTTTCTTGTCTTATTTAATCCTCTGTTCTTCTCTGACTGTCAAGTTTTTCTTCACAGAGAGATCAGTATGTCGCCACAGTCATAATAAGCAGGGTAACACCACCTGGGTCTGGGTGCAGTTTCCCCCTCCAGGGGCCTAGACCCGGGGCTTAGAGTACACTTGGGGAGTGTGATTGTGTGTACAGTGTCTCTCTATGTCTGTCTCCACGTTGGGTGAGTGCTGAGTAATTGCATATGAGAGCATGAGGGTGGGAATGGATGTTTGTATCTGTGTGTACCTGTATGTCTGTGTCTATATGTCAGGTTGGGTATCAGACGCCACCTCTCTGGGGACATCTCAGGCCCTCCAAGGTATGGAGGCCTATCTCCCCCCACCACTCCCCCTACCAGTGGCAGACTCCCTCAGACATCTGTGCACTGGTGGTTCTTGGTGTCCGGGGATGGGCGCCCAGGTACACACCGGCTCACTCCTGGTGGCTGCTTGTCGGGGCCTGGAGCCTGGGGCTCGCTCGGGCTCCTTCGGGGGTCCTTCCCAACTTGTAAATAACTCATGACAGAATAAAGTTACGTTGAAACCAAGCACACCATTGTTTTTCTTGTGACATTACCAATAAGTTTGATGTGTCACATGGCCCTCTTCCTATTGAAAAAACAAAAGTTGTATCCAAGATGGCCGACTTCTAAATGGCCACCATGGTCACCACCCATCTTGAGGAGTTTGCCCCCTCACATATACTAATGTGCCACAAACAGGACTTTAATATCACCAACCATTCCCATGTTATTACGGTGTATCCATAGAAATGGCCCACCCTGTATAATACTCTTGAGATGCACGAATTTAATGACTGTGAACAATAAATGTTACATTCCTGTGAAATTACAGACACATAATCAGTATTATTTTATATTATTTTATACATAATGTTTTTAAAGAATAGTTATATATTCAATAGTGCAAAATGTTACAATATTACACATTAGTAAAGTATTGGCAAGTGCTTGATTACTCATTTAAGAAGCATTACTCCTCCTTAGTATGACAGGAGATACATTATTATGACGATGATTATGGTCATTAGTAGCAGTGACAGGTGTAGATGGTGTAACAGTAACAGATGGATTTGCATGGTGCTGGATGTGAGTCTCACTGAGGCTCTGGCAGCCCTGGTTCTGCTCCTCCTGTTGTCCTGGCAGAGCTAAACTACCTGTTGTCACCTGCACCAGGACTGAAACACAACTCTGCCGTCTACACACGTCCGAACATCTTTAGGTTTCTGCAGCACCAGGGAAACTCGCCACGTTCAGCGTGACTCTGAGTTTAATTGTTAGATGTTTTGTGTTTTTTGGCTCATTGAAAGCCATGTGAACAGAGCCTTTCTGTTTGTACAACAGATTGTTAGAAGTCTTCTGTTTTGGTCTCTTTGTGATGTTGAGGCACAGGAATGGTAAATGGTAAATGGCCTGTATTTGTATAGCGCTTTTCTAGTCCCTAAGGACCCTAAAGCGCTTTACACAACCTGTCATCCACCCATTCACACACACATTCACACACAGGAAGTGAGTGTGTCCTGACTGTCTGAGAGTTGTCACTGTAAATCCAAATCTCAGCGTTCTCTGATTCATGTCATTCAACCACAGTGCTGTTGAATGAAGTGACATAAAGTGATAAAGTGGTCTGACAGTAGCAGTAGATGGTTTTTCACTTTGAAATGGTTTGAAGGACAAATACAGCAAAGTGAACTGGGTTCATGTTGTATTACAGCAGCACTACTCCATTATTATACAAAGCAAAGCTCGTGCAGTTATTTCAAACTTCGAGGAAACCTCTGGCCTCTGTAGTTGGAACTACGTAACCTGCTTTCAGCTGCTTTATTCACGCCACAGCAGGTCGCTCTGCATGCTGGATTTAGCAGGTTTATTCTAACTCAGCGCTTGTTGCGACTCAGAGTCACAAAGACTTCTCCCAGGATAACATGAGATCTTTTGCTCTTTTACATGAACACACGGACCATTGCATGACAGAGCCACCTGTGACACTGTGGCTGAGTGACAGTTATAGAATGATGACATTTAGTTTGACACTGACAACTCTGCAACTTACTTTCTGCTCCCAACACTGAATTCTGTTAACCAATACAACAGGAAACTGTCATCCATTTTTAAAACCTCACGATAGCAACATTTGAGATTGCACAGAATTTCTAACAAGTTGTTATGGATTTATTGCTCTGACCGACTGTGGAGCACTTTGGTCAACTTTGTTGTATTATTAGCTATAGAAATACATTTTGGTTTGATTTATTTGTTTATGTCACAGAGCAGCTATTAAACGTTTATCTCAGTCTACATACAGCTGACAGCAGTTACAGTTCAAGTTCACAGAGTAAAACAGTCCATTTCATGGGTAGACCCCTGCTTTCTTATTTTATCCATCCTTACTTATTGTTCCCAAGTTTTGCTTTTTGCCAGTGTCCTTGTTATCACTAGTACCATGAGAAGGTACCTGCAGCCCTGCAGTGTCAAAGGGCTAGGGGCCACAGCTGCTCAAAAATAGCTGAAATCCACGAGACTCCTTTTATTTCAATAGGTCAAACACCAAATGTACCTTAAATTATTATCCTACAAAACTTTAATATCATTTCAAAATTTCATAGTGAAACACTCGTACAGCAGACAACTGGCAGAGATGTGGGCTTCCACAGCACGTCCAAAATCCACAGATATGCAGATTTTCCATGAATAATAAGTTCCTTTCCACAGGAAAATCCTCCAGTAAGTGAATCCATGAATATTGAACCACAAACAGGCATTCAGTAGGGGTCAACTGTAAAGGTAATGCCAGAAAAAGACATCCAGCAGGCTGCCCATGTGCATCGTAGGCCTGCTTACACATAACCATGAGGCCCCCACATCTCCTCTCTCTGGACGGTCTAAAAGATTTGCTAGATGGCCTTGATGACATTAAATCGTGGTTTGCATTAAAGTTTTTGAATGTAAACAACCAAAAAACTGAGATTGAACTATTTGGACCTTCTGACCCTCGCTCTTCTCTTAAGGTTGACCTTGGTCCTCTGGAAAAGTCCAGAAATCCCTTTGCAAAGAATCTGGGAGTTTTCTTTGATAGCAGCTTTTTATTTGAGAAACAAATAAAGTCTGTTGTTAGAGCCAGCTTCTTCCAGCTTCTTCCAGCTTCTTCCAGCTTCTTCCAGCTCAGGCAAAAACTAAGAACATTCTTTCATTTGCTGACTTCGAGAAAGTGATCCATGCATTTATTTCATCCAGGCTTGACGACTGTAATAGTCTTTATTTTGGTATCAGCCGGGCTCTGCTCTCTCGTCTTCAGCTAGTTCAGAACGACTCTTGACAGGCGCTCGTAAACATGACCACATTTCCCCAGTCTTGGCTCGTTTACACTGGCTTCCAGTACGTTGCAGAGTTGATTTTAAGATTTTATTGCTTGTTTTTAAATCTCTAAATGGATTAGCTCCGTCATACCTCTCTGATCTGTTAACTAAAAATACTCCAAACAGAACTCTCAGGTAGCTGATAAGTTGCTTCTAGTTGTCCCTAGCAGCAGGCTAAAACTGTCACAAGGTGGGATGGACTCAGGTGCGACTATATACAGGTGAGAGGGCGAGGGGAATCCAGGGCACAGGGGAGTCCGGAGAAGGGCTCTTCACACATGAGGAAATCTTCACACAGTTCCAGAAACACAGCACACCAGCAACTTGGCACATCCAGGGCTCCAAGGGAAAGAGATTCCTGTTCACAGGAAACAAGCCGTTAATCTAACGAAGCAGCAACGTGAAAAGACAACTAGAAACTAGCCCTCTGGAGCTTACAACCGTGGTTACTCTACAGTCCAGCGATGAGATGTTTCCAGCCACTGCCTTAGTGGACGCTGGTGAAGCGATGAGCCACAGGTGTGTGATTATTCACAGGTGCGAGGGCCAGGGGCGGAGAGCCCGCAATGAGCTCCGCCCAGGCAAGGCAAGCGTGAGAGAGAGGGAAAGGAAAACAAGAAACACATGTAGCTAATTATGGGCCAATCAAAGGGTGGAGAGGTAAGTGACGGAAGTGACGGGGAAAGGTAAGCGATCCATGTTGTAGGTGACGTCAGACGCCGGAGATTTGGCAGAAAAAAAAAGCGAATGGTAGCATAGAATTTAACAAATTTCTTTAAACTTCAGTATTGCCAAATAAACTAACCAACTGTTATATAACTAACAACATCTGTCCTATCATCTCTAACACCCTGGAGGACAACGAGGAGCTCTCCAAGAATACATCGACCGGTGCTTTGAAGATTTAGTAATGAAGAAGGCCCAGAGCGCGTCTTCCCAGCCAAAGCTGAGACGCCGTCATCTAAAAGATATCGCCCGGCAGACTCCCCCGGCACAACATCGCCTGCCGGCAAAGATATCGTCGACATCCTGGAGTCAATCGATAAGCGATTGTCCAGTTTCGATGCAAGGCTGTCCCTGGTGGAGATCTTACACCGGGAATTTAAATCTCTAAAAGAATCCCTGGAGTTCAGCCAGCGGCAGGTGGAAACACTTGCTGCGGAAAACGCCACGCTACGGGACTCGGTCAAATCTCTAACCGATAATGTGACCCAATTAAACATAGAAAATAAAAAAATAAAAGAGACCATTATAGATTTACAAGCCCGTAGCATGAGAGATAATCTGGTGTTTTCTGGTATTCCAGAGTCTGCCGGAGAGGACCCGGAAACGACCGTGAGAAGCTTCATTAAAATCCACCTGAAGCTGCCGGAGGACACGGTGAAAAACATAGGGTTCGAAAGAGTGCATCGCATAGGGGCTCCGAAGACAGGAAGCGGGAGACCACGTCCTATTGTAGCCAAATTCGGCCACTTCAAGCAGAAGGAGCAGGTGAAGAGTCGCGGCAGAGAGCTGAAAGGAACGGATTTCAGCGTGAACGATCAGTTCCCCAGAGAGATCCTGGAACGACGCAGGGTCCTCTTCCCAGTCCGACGTAGTTTTATCCAGAAAGGCTCCCGGGCTGTCATCGCCGTGGACCGGCTCTACGTGGACGGACAGCTCTACCACGACCCTGGCACCACTCCATGGCTGTATTGACCGCACACCAGATAAGAATCCGCTACACTATTCTCTTCACTCACACTCTCTTGTATTAACTTTTGCTTAACTATGTAATTTCAGTTTGCTAATTTAGTATAACGTCACCGTCACTCTCCGCCAATGCTCTAATTGGAATGTTTCTGTTTTTATTTCTTTTTTCCTCTCTCTCTCTTGTCGCTCACCTTGCTCTTTGGTTTATTTGCTTCTCTTTTCTATCACTATGTCGATCACCTGTTTCCCTATCCATCCACAAGCGACACTGTCTATTTCTACATGCTCACTCTGCACGATCACGCACACACATGCGTTTAAAGGCAACACATTTACAACAGCCACACAGCGCACACAGATATAGGACACATGCACACATTTGCTCATATTAGTTATTATGCACACACATAGTCAGACCTATGGAGCTTCTTGCCGCGCATTTTCTTCTCTTTACTTACTACAAAAAAAAAAAAGAAAAAAAAAAGATGTGTTTCCATTTTCCTCACCCGTCTAAGCGAGACACACAGCGTACATCATTAGCCACAAACACACAACTATGGGCATGCTAAGATTTGTCACATGGAATGTGCATGGAGCTGGCTCTAGGGAAAAAAGGTTAAAAATACTTAACCAACTTAAAAAATTACAGGCAGACGTTGTTTTATTACAAGAGACCCACATGCCTGTCACAGGTTTGAATAAACTTAAAACACCTGAGTTTCCTAATGTGTTCTCAGCCTGTTATAATTCTAGACAAAGAGGAGTAGCAATTCTAATACATAAAAATATTAATTTCACAGTACTCGATACAGTTATAGATCCAGAGGGCAGATTCCTAATCGTCAAACTATCTATACTTAACCAAAAGCTAGGTATTGTAAGTATATATGGTCCAAATGTTGATGACCCTTCATTCTTCCACGGTTTTTTTTAGTACACTCTCCGAACACCTAGACTGCACAATTGTTCTTGGTGGAGACCTCAACCTTGGACTAAATGAAGACATGGATAGGCTCAATACAGCAGGAACTCAGCGTAACTGGCAGTCCACAAATATAATCAAACAGTATATGAGCGACTTTGGTCTTTGCGATGCATGGCGCTCCCTTCACCCCAATAGTAAGGAATATACTTTCTTCTCACATGTCCATCACTCCTACTCTCGTCTGGATTATTTTCTGGTCAGCAGCTCACTGCTGAGTAACATTACAGACACTGAGATTCATCCTATAGCTGTCAGCGATCATGCTCCTGTATCTTTAACACTAATACAGATGAATAATACTACACCAAGAAAAAACTGGAGATTTAATACATCACTGCTCAAAGACGAAGAGTTTATCAAATACTTTAAAAAAGAATGGACTCTATATTTAGGCTTTAATGACATTCCTGGAACATCAGCATCTGTCCTCTGGGAAGCAAGGAAAGCCGTGATGAGAGGTAAAATAATCTCTTTCTCATCACATAAGAAGAAAGAAGAAAACAAAAAAATTCAGGAACTAGAGAAAAACATCAAATCCTTAGAAAAAGCCTACGTGTCCCACCAAGATCAAGAAATATTAAACAAAATACGCAAGACAAAACTAGAATTAAATGAAATTATTAATAAAAAGACTAAATTCTTAGTACAAAGACTTCGCCTGCAAAATTATGAACACGGTAACAAATCCGGACAATTTCTTGCAAACCAGTTAAAAATCAATAAAGAACAAACAACTATATGTGCTGTTAAAGATTTATCTGGGAATACAATATATGACCTTAAAAAAATAAACAACATTTTTAGGGATTTCTATGAAACTTTATATACACCACAAATAAACCCATCTAAAAACGAAATTGATCAATTTCTCGACAACATAACTCTTCCAAAATTATTAGACACTCACAATGGCACTGGATTCACCACTGACGCCAGGTGAACTCCAGGAAGCTCTGATAAGTATGCCCAATAATAAGGCTCCAGGTCCAGACGGTTTTCCAACAGATTTTTACAAAGAATTCTGGACAATTCTGGCACCAGTTTTTCACAGGATGTTGCAGGAAATCAAAGAAAATGGTAGACTACCACCAAATATGAACTCTGCAAATATCAGTCTCTTACAAAAACCAGGCAAAGGCCCTGTATTTCCTTCAAGCTATCGTCCAATATCCCTTATTAATGTAGACCTTAAAATAATCTGCAAAGCTCTCTCAAAGAGATTAGAGAAAATAACCCCCCTTTTAATTCATCCTGACCAAACTGGTTTCTTAAAAGGTAGGCACTCATCAACAAATACACGTAGATTACTTAATTTAATAGACTACTCATGCAGTAAAAACATTGAAACCATAATATTTTCTTTAGATGCAGAAAAAGCGTTTGACAGAGTTAACTGGAAATTTCTATTTGCAACTTTACACAAATTTGGTTTTGGACCCTCTTTCATAAACTGGTTAAAAATATTGTGTCAGAACAAATGACCAAACATCCTCCAGCTTCTCTCTTCTGAGGGGCACCAGACAGGGATGCCCACTCTCCCCTTCACTGTTTGCAATTTTTATTGAGCCACTAGCAGCAGCAATTAGACAGAATTCAGTAATTAAGAGCATAAAATGTAAGAATGTAGAACATAAAATCAGCCTTTATGCAGATGATGTGTTACTTTTTCTCCAAAACTCACAAACCAATATCTCTGGGGTAATTGCATTGATAAATTCTTTCTCAAGTGTCTCAGATTATTCAATTAACTGGTCAAAATCAACAGTTCTTCTGATTAATTGCTCCTTCCATAATTCTTCTCCTTCCCCACTGCAATGTGGAAATATAAAATATTTAGGTATTAATGTCTCTCCTAAACTTTCAGAATTAACTAAATTAAACCACATCCCACTTTTAAAGACAGTAGAAGGCGACCTGGCTAGATGGAAATCTTTACCCATATCACTCATGGGAAGGGTCGCCGCTATAAAAATGATGGTCTTGCCAAAAATAAACTATTTATTTTCAATGATCCCAAATAAGCCATCACAAGATTGGTTCAGATCTCTAGACTCGTATATTTCTAAATTCCTTTGGAAAGATAAACCCCCACGTATCAGCTTAAAAACACTACAAAGGACCAAGGATAAAGGAGGATTAGATCTGCCTAACTTTAATCACTATTTTTTAGCCAACAGGCTTCAGTTCATCTCTAGATGGTTTAAACACACCCTCTTAGATGAACCTTGGATAGATGTAGAACAGGCACTATGTAATAACCTAGAAATTTCAGACCTACCATTTATCAGCTCAAACATCAAACGACATGAATGCTTTAAAAGCATCAACATCAGCTCTTCTCTGACAGCATGGTGGGAGTTTCTAAAAATGACAGAGTCTTCATTAATCCCATGCAAACGTACACCTATCTGGAACAATCCGGACATATTACAAAACAATAATATGATAAACTTTCCAGATTGGAGTTGCAAAGGAATTAAATACTTG
The DNA here is from genome assembly GCF_051167445.1 of Perissodus microlepis. Taxonomy (NCBI): domain Eukaryota; kingdom Metazoa; phylum Chordata; class Actinopteri; order Cichliformes; family Cichlidae; genus Perissodus; species Perissodus microlepis. Next base: position 913,542 of record NC_140481.1, read on the forward strand.
GAACATATATTGGAAGGAACAGACTTTATTTCGTTTGACAGACTAGTTACACAATATGGGATCAACAAGAAACGATTTTTGGAATATCAACAAATTAAATCCATAGTAAAAAAGAAATTTAATCCCAGTGAAGCTGAACTACAAACACCACCAAGTGTGGTACAATTTTTTAGTCTAAAACCCCCCAAATTATTGTCTAAAATATACAGAACACTTTCTAAAATAGATGAATCAATATCCCTTCCTATTGCAAAATGGGAAGCAGATTTATCAATCAACTTAGACCCAAACCTTTGGTCTCAGATATGCTTAAAAACCTTTCAATGGATCAGAAATCCCAGTTTGCAATTAATACAATACAAAATATTACACAGAGTGCACTATACTGGTCATAGGATGTTCAAGATGGGCTATACGTCTTCCAACAACTGCTCACACTGCACAGCAAATACACCGGACAATTACATCCACGCTCTTTGGTTCTGTCCACCAGTTCAGAAGTTTTGGCGTGAGATATGTGACGACTTATCAAAGTGTCTGAAATGTAACATTCCAGCCTCCCCTTTAGTATGCTTGCTGGGCAACTTGGATGAGGTCACTGCAGAAATAAACACAGCCCACGTTGTTTTTACGGCCCTATGCATTGCCAAGAAAATGGTCCTCATTAACTGGAAAAATAAAAATAATCTTAATCACATTAGTCTTGATACAACCTCTGCCATCACATTTGATCAATCCCTTTGGGCTCCTTTGATTGGCTTCATCACCTAGTGGGGGTGGGGGGTCATGGTTTGGTCCTGCCTTCGCTATTGTGGTTGATATGGGGGTAGGGACGGCCTTAGGGCGTCTGGGGAGTCCCTAGGGACGTTTCCCTGGAGGGCCTAACCTGGGGGATGTGGCCATGACCTGGTTAGGAGCTCTGGGGCTCTTGGATGGTGTTTTCCTTGTGGCTGCGTACAGCGGAGATGGGGGAGGGTCTGTGCTGGCGGGCGTTGGTTACTGGCCTGGTAGCCTGGCTGCCCCTGGGAGGGTCCGGGACGGGCGTGGAGGCTTGGGGGTCTGGGGGTGCTCCGCCCCCCGGTCTGGGGTGCTGGCCGGGCCTTGGGGGCTTGGGTCCTGGCTGTTGTGTCGCCGGAGCAGTGGGCAGGTGGGTACAGGGGGGCTCAGCCCCAGTGCAGGGGACCTCTGGTGCATCGGCCCAACTAGGGGGCTCTCTAACTGGTGGGGAGGTTGTTATACCTTTGCAGGTGGTCTCCTCACTACAGGAGCTCACTCTGCAGGTGGGGGGAGAGATATAGGAGAGGTGGAGAATGAACTCAACCTGTGTGTCTACTGTCTTGTGTAGTTTGGGAGATGATTGGATGATGGGGTGGGTGCAGTTTTCTCTGGGGTGGAGTCGGGTGGGCTGCCCCGGACTCTGTGGGGCTGGGCGGTGCTGCTGCTGCGGGCCCCGGTCCGGATGGGCCTGGGCCCCCTTGCCCTGGTGGGTTCCAGAGTGTGGGGGTGCCTACTGGGGCCAGCGGGGGAACTGGCCCCAGGGAGGGGCCGCTTGCCCCTCCCTTTCTTCCCTCCCCATCCTCAGCTGCCTCCCTATTCCCGCTCTACCACACCCACCCACACACGCAGGGCTTGGGGTGCAGGTATGTCACCAGGGTGCAGGGGAGGCACTCCCCCTCTGTCCCCTTCTGGCCGCCTGTGCCTCAATTTTATTCTGCAACCTAGACATCCACATTACTCACACTCTCACATAACACATACATATAGGGCCGTGAGGGTGGGCACGTTTTACAGCATCCAGAGGATGGTCGGTGTACTCCAACCCACCTCTGGCGCTGGTGCCCTACCCTCAATTTTAAATGCATTTAGACACTAAGGGTTTTCGGGAGGAGCCGTGCTGCTCTCTGAGAGGAAGCTAGTACCATGCTCTCCTGAGTTTTAAATGCACTTTAGAACAGCACACAGCAACACTACATATGAGCAGGCGTAGGGAGGTTTGAGGTCTTCACTCACCCCGGTTCTGTTAGCCGTCAGGGCTGGGGGGCTGGGAGGAGGTGCTGGCCGTCAGACTGGGGTCTGGGATGCGGGGCCTCCCTGCTACTGCAGATAAGGAGGTGGTCCGCTTGCCTCCACCCCAGAGAGAAGGGTTACATCTCCTGGGTCTAGGTGCGGCTTGCCCCTCTGAGGGCGGGGGTACCTGGACCTGGGATATAGAGTATGTTTGGGGAGTGCGACTGTCTGTGCAGCGTCTATTTGTGTCTGTCTACACGTTGGGTGAGTGCCGAGTATTTGGTTGTGCATATGGGGGTGGGAATGCACGTCTGTGTCCGCGTGTGCCTGTTCGTCTGTGTCTATATGTCAGGTTGGGTCTTAGACTCAACCTCTCTGGGTACATCTCAGGCCCTCCAAAGTATGGAGGCCTATCTCCCCTCACCACACTCCCTGCTGGTGGCTGATGCCCTCAGACGTTGGTGTGTTGGTGGTCCTTGTCATCTGGGGCTGGGCGCTCATGCATGTACCGGCTCACTCCTGGTGGCCGATTGGCGGGGCCGGGCGCCTGTGGCCCAGCTGGGCTCCTTCCGGGGGGTGGGATGCCCTCAGGCCTCTGGCCTCTGGGCCTGAAGCTCAGTCCTCTCTGGCACAGCTGGCTGCCGGCAGAGCCCGCGGGCACGCCACTGCAACCCCCTCTGGCCTCTGCTCCGTAGCTGCGGGGTGACCTCTCGTTTGGGGCTCTACCCGGCTCTTCCCAGGAGGGTGGCACGGTTCCCCCCCCCTTTGGTGGTCCTCCTCGGGTCCTTGTACTCTGGGGCCTCTGGATATCTGGGGCCTGGATCTCCTCCATACCTGCTTCATACCCTGGTGGACGGGGCTATGGCTCCCCACACTCCCTAGCAGATCGTTACATGGAGAAACCTTTGGAATACAAGCATGCTGATCCACACAGGTGTGCACACAGGTGTACACACGGGTGTTCACAGACGCGGACTACACCTTTCTTGGCTGCTGCCTCAAAGCACATTGTGCGCTGTCTATCTTGCGTGCTGCACAATATCGTTTATAATTTAGTATCTACTGTTATCTACTGCTAGCTAGTTTATTGTGATGGTGCTGTTTTTTTTATTATGTTGCTCTTTGTTGTTTGCTTTCTCTTCTGTTTTTTTTTCTCCATACAGGTGATCCAGGTGTTTTGTTTGTTTGTTTGTTTTTTTCTTTCTTCCCCCCTTCTCACCATCTCTTCTCCCCTTTGGTTTTCTTTCTCTCCCTCTCTTTCTTTCATTCTTTCTCCCTGTCCTATCCCCCAGTCATGTCTGTCCCGTTTGTAGCAGCCGAAAATAAAATAAATTCATAATTATAATAAAGGTCAATCAAATGGACCAATATGGCAAGGCCATGATGATCCACTTGGTAAAATAAATCCGCTTGGCATCTTTCTTGGCCTTAAGACAACAATTCTGATGGCTAAAGATCCAAACTGGACACAAAAAAAGAAAAAAAAAAAAACAAGAAACACATGTAGCCAACCTGGGTCAGCCGGGCAGACACCATGACAAAAACACAGAGGGGCCTTTGCGATCGCTGCGCCCAAACTTTGGACGTCTGCCTCTTGAAATTAGGATCTCTCCAACACTTGACTTTTGAAAACACATTTTTACTCTCTAGCTTTGAATTGTGACAGATTTTTGTTTTGTTCTTTGTGTGGGTTTGATCTACTTTTTATTTTTTTACTATGTACAGCACTTCGGTCAACATGTGTTGTTTTTAAATGTGCATATAAATAAATTGATTGATTGAACAAGTAAAACTTAATATAAGTTGTGTAAAAATCTCCTAAACCTGTTGCAGGAGTCATTTTTGTCACATTATGACGTTTTGTGTCTGTTAACGATGCTGTTTAAGGCAGTCACATTTAATTACCATCACGTGTTGTTGGACCAGACAGTTGTGTTTTGTGGTTTATGTGATGTTGGATACTGAAAGGAACTGTTGAACAACAATGCAGCCAGTGGTGAGGGATACATGCGTAAATGTACATGTACTTTTACTCGTTTTACTCGTGACAGTGGTCAACCTCGCCATCAAACAGCTGAGTGGCTTCAGGTGTGGGCGTGGCCTCCTAACCCGCCCTAACCTGCTGCTCATTGATTTGTATTCACTGCGGCATTTAAGGGATGTTTTGACTAAACTTTCACTTTAGTTTGTAAATTTAAAACCTCGTACATATTTAGATTGAATTATGTTGCGTTTCTGTCTTTTTATGATGACTGGGGGGAAAAATCATTACAGGTTTTTCTTTTTATTTTACGTTAGACATGTTGATTCATTGTCCATTTTTATTTTATTTTTGCTACTTTTTGTAATCTAATTTTTCTTTTGTTTCTCATTCACATGTAACTTTCACGTGTATTTACACGAACCTGCTGTCGTCTGCGCCGTGTTTGTGGTTTTACTTCCCTTTGTCTTGTCAACCTTGTTAGTTTCAGCACCTTAGTTTCCTGTTTCCTTTGTTTGTTTGTTCTTTTTGAAATTTAATCAACTATAATAAGTTTTTTGAGACTCTGCTTCGTGGCGTCTCTGCGTTTGGGTCCAGTTATCTTCACTTTCCAAAGCATGAGAGAGCTATCGCCTACCGACGGATAGAAGAGTCGTGTGAAAATGAGAACATGCATGTGAATGTGGCTGTACTGTGTTTACTGTGTGTGCTGATGCAGCTGCCTCATGAGTGATGAACACACAGACATCTCACACTATTGGAATTTTTAACCGCAGCCTGAAAATACTGTCATGACATTCACCACCAGCGGAATAAAAAAGGAAGTTGAAACCTACGATTTGAAGTGATTCAACCGCCGGTCATTCACCTCATCAAACCCCAGCTCATACCAGGGCTCGTGATAATGTGGCCACCTTCCCACAAGCCTACCGGCAGGCTGATCTGAAAGTCTGGGCGATGAGGCTGTCTGGCCAAATGCATTCCTATCCCACCACCAGACTCTCCACCCTGTGGGCTGAAGGCCGAAGCCCAGGCTCGGGCTCTTCCTCTGCACTTCTGGTAAATGAGCGTGTTTGGTCTCAGACAATAACTTGCAGCGTCTTTAAAAAGAGAACAGAGAGATAAATCCTGTAAGGTCAAATTAACCTACAGCAAGTTTAAACCAGGGATTTTCACCACTCTAAAACAAACTGAAGCAGGATGAAATAAGGAAGTAATTCAAACGTTGGATTCTTCATCTACTTTGATAATTCTGCACACTCCTCAGTCTCTCAGCCAGCATCACGAAGTGTCAGCTGGAGCTTTTCCAGCAGCCTTTAGAGGGACTTCCAACATATGCTGAGCACTTGTTGGCTTCTCTCCTTCAGTCTGTGACCTAGCTTATCCCAACCCACAGCACTGTGGTTTAGGTCAGCATCATGTGAAGTCACACTCACAAACAGCCTGCATGTATTTACATTTGTTCACATTCTCTTTGCAGCACAGTGGATCCATGCACAAACATTTGGGAGAGGGCGATAAAAACCAGTAAGTGGTATTAAAAAGAAACTGCCAAAGAAATGTTTTGTAACCAGTTACACTGAACGGCATCAGGTAACACAGGGGAAACCTGCATTATGTCTCCAATGATACAACTACTCTTACTGCTGTTACTGATGATTGGAAGTTTTATTGTCTTGTTTTAGTTTAAATACCACTTCCTTGGTAACGGTGGGCGATGAGGGATGAGGAAGTGTGAATAGTGCTGCGGTTTGGGGAAGGCCTTGAAGGGGACTGGTGACGGCTCTCGGGCCGGGCAGAACCCCCTGTACTAACGAGAAATAAAGGGGGAAAGGAAGAGAGGAGAAGAGAGGAAAGAAAAGGGGGGGCCGGGGGGCGCTTATAGCCTGAGGCCGGAGGGGGCGTGAAGGAGGTCCTGCTCCTGAAATTCAGATGATATCTCCACAACAACAAACAAAAACTCAAAAACCAACACATACTATAAATTGATGGGAAAAAAAGAAACTAAAGGAGGAATAATAAAGCTGAATATGAACCATTCCTGTAAGTCTGTGGTCAAAATCCAACAGCAGCCTTCATCATAGTTTGCATTTTTCCAGGCTTCCAGGTATAAATGTGTTTGTTTGAGCTGAGTTGTTTGAGAAGCACAACACAGAATGACTGCAGGTGTGCATAAGTTGCGGTCGTCGTACTTCAGCATCCAGCCCTAAAGAAGAAGAGCAAACATAAAGCGAGTCACACTTTTTGAGTGGCGGGTTTTTTCAAATACAGGTTTCTATCAGCTCAACAAACATCAGCAAACACACAAACTGTTTGTGTGCTGTTTGTTGCACAGTGTGTTGCAGCTAAAGGTCCAGTTTTATCAGGACAGGAGAGGAAGACAAGCAGTTTTATTCAAAGGTAAGGATGCTCAGTGGTGTTTGATAGACTGTAAACTTAAAGCTTAACATGTGACATTATGTTTTTTCACA